>NW_028242901.1:0-101085 GCF_964263255.1 Lissotriton vulgaris
TTAATTTCCATTCAATTCAATTCCTTGGCCCTTTTATCGCCACTGTTATGAATGAATGAATGAATGAATAAAATATTTAATAGAGCGCACGATGGCCAAGCGGCTTCCTGGCGCTAGGGACCTGATCAAGAACTCAGCAGAGGGGACCCAGAGGGGATTTAAGAGAGGAATGCCTGAAGAAAGAGGAAGGTTTTAAGGGCTTTACGGAAGTGAGAGTAGATGGGAATGGAGCGAATAGAAAGAGGAAGGCTATTCCAGAACTGGGGGGCAAGGACTGAGAATCGGGTTCCCCCCGTTCTGGATTTGCGGAAGCGAGGGGTGTGAAGAAGAGAGAGAGAGGAAGAACGAAGGGTGCGAACAGGGGCATGAGAGGAGACAAGAGTGTTGATGAACAAGGGTGCAGATCGAGAGTGAGCCAGGAATGCTAGACAGGCCAGTTTGAAGAAGGATCTGAAACGAACGGGGAGCCAGTGAAGTGATTTAAGAGCCTGGGTGATATGAGAGGATTTAGGGAGGGAGAGGATGAGCCGAGCAGCTTGGTTTTGAATGGCCTGTAGGCGGCGAGATTCGTAAGCAGGTATGCCCACGTACAGGCCATTCCCATAGTCAAGGCGAGAGATGACGAGGGCCATGACTATGGATTTAAGAGCATCAGTGGAGAAGAAACGGTTATATGTATGTTTGTCTGTTGCTCTAACTCCTTGATCAATATTTGATTATCAGCCAGGAACTAATGAGGAGGGGAGAAAAATAAAAAAGGAAAAAAGAGACGACAAAGCCGCTGTTAGGCATAGATATATTAGCAAGACCCAGGCCAAGAGCCAGGCCGAGATAATCTCTCATGAAGCCCCCTTGCTGATTATATTAAGCAACTCATCCGCTTCCTGAACTGATCTTGAGCTATGCATTTTATTATTATGCATTACTTTCAGGAAGGTGGGAAACTTTAGCTAGGCTACTGCACCATGCTTTTTAAAATCTTCCTACCTCGTTCCCAGTTCCCACTGTCTTTCCAATGTAAGCCTGGAAAGGTCAGAATGGATTTCAAACGAAAACTCTTTTGCCTTCACTGATTTAATTTTCAGAGCTAAGTTAAGGATCTTCTCTTTTAAAGCAAAAGTGAGGAAATTGATAAATATTTTCCTGGGCTTAGATCTGTTGGGGTTTCTACAAAAGGGATACCTATGCACCCTCTGTATGTCATGACTCAGTGCTTCTTCTGAGTCCTCAAGCTGTAGGGAGGCTTTAAGTAGAGAAACAATGTAGGGTCTAAGATCAGATCCTTCACTCCCTTCCGGGACGTTCAAAAGGCTTAAGTTATTTCTGCACGCGTTGTTCTCCAAGCTTTACATTCTGTCACAAAGATCTGCCCCTTCTTTTTTTTTGCAATGACATGTCCAACTTCGCCATTCCAAGGTTTTCTTTTAATTCACCAACATTGTTCTCGAGGGTTACAGTCCTGGCGTTTAATAGATCCACTTTTTTCTCCAAAGATTCACAGAAGCTTCTGATTTCTCCCTGGTTGACTGCAGATACCGCATAGCCCTTCTTTAAATCTTCAGACAATGTAGCAAAGAAAGCTTCCAGGACTGAAGATGAGGATCCAGCCGGCACTTGTTTCCCCCAAGGATCGCTATTGGGGATTGCTGGCAGCTGCAGCTGAGACTGAGCCTGAGAACAATCTGGGGGGGGCTAGTAGTAGGGCTATTCGTGGCCGCAGTGGGGTCCAAAACCGTACTAGAATTGCCCTGCTGAGAGAACAAGTCTGTTGCTGACTCCATGGTTTTCTCAGATGGCACAGCCCATGATGGTACTGCTGTTGTTGAGGTATTTAAAAATGCTGAGCTTTTCCTAAGGGATTCGCCCTTTATGGTAATGTCCAGAACCTCTGGTTGAACCCTAAAATATGAGCGCAATGATGTGATAACCCTGTCCGTGGTCTTTGCAGGGTTACTTTTAGACCTCTTAGGTTTAATAGATCTACCTTTGACTTGGTAAATCTGAAAGGCAGAACTGCTAGTTGAAACAGGTGCAAAGAGGGCGAGAGGAGAATCTAGTGACTCAGGTGTGGCTTTATCAGCGTTTGGGTCGTGGTCAAACTCGGAGTCCTTGTTGGAATTACCAGTGCCCTTGTTGGAATTATTTTTTAGTGTCAGCTTGGCAGGACCTAAACCCACCCCTACGCCTTTGCTGCGCCTCTTAGGGCCCCCTTTAGCAACAATGGCAGGTTGCAACACTTTCAAAATGGCGGGAGAAACCTCCTGAGAGGCTTGAAACCAAGGGACCGAAGCTTCCTGAGAAAGCTGTGTGGTATCTAGCGATCCGACCCTCCTTCCGCTGCCCCAGTAGCTAACTCCATCGTTGGGGTAGAAGTCACCAAAATCTGACCGCAACCTTCCTGCTGGTTCCTATGCTCACTAGTCCAGAAAAAAACACTGATGCTGTCTCTGCTGCTGCTCCCCCAGAGGTGACCACGATCAGCCGCTCTGTGACCCTTGCGGAGCTCCTGGGCGGCCTCAGACCAGCCGGGTAGAACGGAGAGGCGTCCACCTGCCTCAACACATCCCAGGGTGAATGACCATAGAGGTGCCGATTTTCAACATTCTGCGGTGAACTCAGAAAAAAAAGCCCAGGAAAAATGGTGAAGTATAAGCCTGGAAGGTATTAACGGGTTAAATGGTTAAATGATTCTGACAGCGGGAGCAGGAGCTCGTGGAGCAAGCGACTGCTAGCATGCAGGCGCCATGTTCCCCCCAATAAAACTATTTCTGTTTGCTTTTGAAACACGGCTATCAGAAATCCCAGCAGCAGGGTAATTATAACTTCTGTACATAACAGACCATAATGGACCATCATGCTTAAAAACTTCCAGTTTTATTCAAATTTTCAGGAAGCTCCCACCCGCTTTGCATAGGCTTCTTCAAAAGTCTGCTTCATTTTTTCTTTTTATTCAGCCATTTGTCGTAAATGGGAACCTCCCTAGACCTCCAATTTTGTAAAATTAGGGAGCGGGCCAATGAACAAGTTACACCACGAACAAGGCGGCTTCGGCCTCCGGCGATAGCCTGTTCACAAATGCCCGATTCAGGGCCGAAAAAATTGCCTCCCAAAAACACCCCAACCTAGGACACTAAAAGAAAATATGGAGCAAACCCCCTTCTCCATCCACCTGACACCGAAAACACCTATCTTCGGCATCCGGATATCTTTTCTTAAGTGCATTTGGGGTAAGGTAGACCAACCACCAGGATAGAAAAGCCATCCTTTTATAATTGGCTGCTCTCAGAGACTTACTTCCGCGAAGGGGATGGAAAAAGTACATTGCGTTTCGCCGGCCACCTTTTCCAGATGGTTCTCAATCAATAGAAGTTGGCCCCTTATTTCGCAAACGGTACCAGTTTCCTACACCACTTAATTTGGCCCCAAAGAACGCTATCACCAGTTTATTCGGGAATCAAAAAATTCCTTTCATATTCTTAACTAAATAAACAGTTTGTAAGTATTCAAAAAAGGTGGGCCTCCTCTGGCTCCAATCCCTCAGTGCCACCTCCTGCCAAGAGATCCTCCTATTCTGTATTGAAAAATCTCTTAGCACCCCAAGCGTGCAACCTTCCCAGTGCTTCAAGTGACCTGCTTGAATTTGGAGGCCGCAGCTCTTGCATTCTTGTAATTTTAAATACTGAAACCCGGAAGAACCTATCATTTTTAAAAAAAGCCTACAGTCTAAAAGAATAGTCCTTAAGTGTCTTATACCTAGTTCTTTTCAGCATTTTGGAGGTTTTTAAGAGTATTTTTTTTTTGTTAATCCTCATCTGCCCGACACTCGTTCCATAGATGCAAGGAAAACACACCAACAACCTCACTGCCTTCAGGAGCAAGGCCCTAGTAATCGAGCCGCTTCGCGAACTAAGCAGAACTTATTACGAGTTGGCGGGAGATATGATGCACCTTGTTAACACTCCTCTAGGCAACTTCATGCCTATTCGGCCAGTAGATTGATAACGAAGTCGGGGCAAACCACTATACTGAGCCATGGAGTAGATGGGCATAATCATCGGATCTTTGGGGGGGGAAAAAAAAAACCCCAACGAGCCAAAAAAAAGCTTCACTTCCAATCTATCAAGAGTTTCCAAAATGTGAGGCACTGGGTTCTACAGGATCTATTCAAGTCTATCTTGGATGTTTCATAGAGTGACGTTAGCCAGGCGGAGTGTGCGGGGGGATGGTATCTACCCAATGTATACATATCAGCCGTCTTGCCAGGAGGATAGCATAGAATAAGAAGAACCGTGCAGCCCCGATGATGTTCTGATCAAAGCCGAAAATGACTAATGATAGCGTTAGAGGAATGTTGGTCTTGAGAATTGAATCTAGAGTGACTTTAACCTCTTTCCAATAAGCAATTATGTGAGGGCATTCCCAAAACATGTGGGTATCTGAGGCTGCTGGAAGTTGACATTTGTTACAACATTTCCCTTCTTGATATTTAGATAGACGTAAAGGGGAGAGATATGCCCGGTGTAAAGTCAACAGATGGTTTCGTCTCAGCCAGGCGGGTTTAACAAGTCTATACAAAAGAGAGAAGGATTTTGTCCACAAATCCTTGTCCAATAACATGATTTCACTTCCCCATAACTCCATTGGGAGATTGAAATCACCATCTATCTCCTCCAAGATGGACCAATACCAAAAAGCAACCTCCTTACCTTCTGTCTGTTTTTCGACTAGGTTCTGTTCTAGGGGGCTGGGTCTCCCAATATTAGAATTTTTCCTAATTAGTTCTCTGGCCCAACTGCTGATTTGGATGTACTTGAATCTTGACAAAGTTGGCCCTACTTTCTCCTTAAGCTCCTCCCAGTCTATCAAGATACCTCCAGATACCAGTTCACCCCATCTTGAGAGCCCATCTTCAATTAGGGGGGCTGCCAGGGAGTCTTGCAAACACAGTGGGAGCCCAGGAGAGTCCCATATATGAGCATAGTTGGAAAAATATGCCAGCCCCACTCTACGTTTAATTTGCACCAAGGACTTCAATAATGTTAAAAGAGTCTTAAGCCTCACCTTTTTAAAAAACTTTCGGTCCCCGAACTTAAATAGAAACCCGTCTAGCGGGAGGTTTGCCCCCACCAGCATTGCCTTAAACAATCTGCCATTTGAAGAGATATCTGGTGACTTCAAGAGCATTCTTGTATGGGAAAGCTGGAATGCCCACGAATAGTACTGCAAGTCTGGCAGGGCAAGCCCTCCTTTTTCCCTCCTCCTCCTTAGTTTTTTCCAGGCCAGCCTTGTAGCCTTATTGCCCCAAATAAAGGAATTAATTTCCTGCTGACATTTATGAAGTTGCTTAGAGTCGAAAGCCAAAGGGATAGAATTAAAAATGAAAGTCAGTTTCGGAAGGATAGACATTTTCACTATATTGACTTTCCCAAAAATTGACAGTCGAAGACCCGCCCAGGATTTCAATAGGGCCCTACATTCTTGGAAGACCAGATCTAGGTTAGCCTTAGCCAGGGTGTCAATATCTTGCGTAATTTTAACTCTGAGGTAACGAATTGAGGGTGTCACCACAACGCTTGGATTAGCTATGTTCCACGTCATGAGCTCTGTCTTCTCAGCGTTGATATCATAGCCTGATATATGTCCAAATTCTTTGGCCTTTTCGACCACTATGGGGAAGGCAGTTGCTGGGTCACTAGTGTAAATTACTATATCGTCGGTGTAGAGCCCTACCCTTTTTTCCCAACCACCATATTCAAATGAGGAGATTCTTGGATCATCCCTAAAAGATTGTGCAAGTGGTTCAATATAGATAATAAAAAGTAGGGGGGATAGGGGGCACCCCTGTCTTGTTCCCCTACTAATCTGAAAGGGCTGGGTACATGAACCGTTCACCAAAATACTCGCACTGGGATTAGCATACAACAGACCTATAGCCCTCCGAAAATTAGGCCCAATTGCGAATTTCCTCATGACTTCAGCTAAATATGACCAGTTTACTCTATCGAACGCTTTTGTTGCGTCGAGGGTCATAATGGCCAAGGGAAGGGAGAAAGTTGAGGCAATATCCACTGCCCCGATTAGGTCATAAGTAAGGTATGAGAGCTGTCTACCTCGAATGAAGCCCTTCTGGTCAGTGTGGATAATTGAGCTAACTTCGCGTCCCAGCCGAGTCGCCAACACAGCCGCAAAGGGCTTATAATCGCTATTTAAAAGTGAAATTGGCCTATAAGAGCCACATTTGGCCGGATCTTTCCCGGGTTTTGGGATCAGGACGATTGTTGCCTCCCCCCATGATTTAGGTGGGGTGGCTCCTTTGACTAAGATATCATTAAAGAGTCTAGTAAGTACTGAAACGATTTCGGGTGCCAAGACCCGAAGTAATTCACCGGGAAGACCGTCGGGGCCAGCCGCCTTACCCCGCTTCACCTTTTTGATAGCTTTGCTCAATTCTAACTCCGAGATTGGTCTGTCAAGCCGGTCACTTTGTTCCGGGGTGAGAGTGGGAAGAATTATCTTCTCTAACCATCTGAGCTTAGACACAGGGTCGTCCGAGATCTCCTTGTAGATTTGCTGAAAAAACTCAAGAAATGCTTCCCCAATATCTCTGGTGGAAGATCTTTCATTGGTTTCCCCCTCTACACTAATAAGTTTGATGTGTTTTTTGGCCTGGTCAGATTTAATTTTCCAGGCAAGGACCTTACCCGAGGATTCTCCATATTCAAAGTTTGAAAGTTTGCTTGCTGCCCATCTCTTTGCGACCCTTTCTTGGAGGATACTTTCTAGCTTCTCCTTTAATTCCTTTCGTTGTTTCTGCTCTTCATTGGTCCCCGTTCCGGAACCGATACGGTGGTCAAAGAGAGCGATTTCCTGTTCTATGTTGGCGATCTTTGCCCTGTATACTTTCCCTCGATAAGAGGCCCTGTTGGTTATGTGACCTCGTAAATTTGCTTTATAAGCCTCCCACACTATATCCAACTGAGCTGAGTTTATGTTAATGTCCATAAAAAGTTTAGTTTCTTGAATAAGGAGGTCAGTTTCCTCTTCCTCTAAAAGAATAGTGCGGTCAAATGACCAAGATGTATGAGAGATTTGCTGAACTGATTTTAAGGAAAAAGAGATGGAAGAATGATCTGATAGATGCGAGGGCAAGTAAACTAAATCCTTCAGGGGATCTCTTAATGAATAGCTGAAAAAAGCGTAGTCAATTCTAGACTTATGGTTGTATTTAAAGTTATGATAAGATATACCAAGTGCGTTACCCGCTCTCTCCCTCCATGGGTCTGCCAATCCAAGCGTTGACATGATCACCCTAAGCGTTTGCCTGGATTTCTCATAAGTTAGTGCCCTTGAGTTGGGGGATTTGTCCAATTTAGGGTTAAGTACTAAATTAAAATCTCCCATCCAAATTATTGGATCATGAGTTGTTAAGAGGTGGCTCTGAATTTTATGCAGGTATGAGGGGTCGTCCTGATTAGGGCCATAATAACCCACCAAGTTATACGGTCTGCCCTCTAAACTTACTTTAACATATAGCCACCTACCACTGAAATCTTCCTCATGGTCAATAATCTGCGCTCTGACTTGCCTTTTGAAAATGATAAGAATGCCCCAAATATTAGCATTGTGGTTAGTACAGAAAAAACAATCAACCCATCTAACATTCCTCAACATATCCTTCACTTCTTGTTGAAGAAGATGTGTTTCCTGAATGACAATGACCTGCGCTTGCGAGTCCCTCAAATATTATAATATTCTATTCCTCCTCCCCCTTACACGCAGGCCATTGACATTCCAGGACAAGAATTTTATCCCCAGCATCTAATGTCCTTCCCCCTGAACCAACTCATCGGATCAATACAGAGTAAACTACTCCCAAGGCAGATTAAACGAGACTGAATTGTGTTTAGTGAGGTTTGTAAATTTAGATCGGTGTCTGACACATGAAGATTTTTTGTGATTTTACCCCTACCCCCCCGCCTCCCTGGAAAACCCTCCCTTACTTAACCTGGCCGGTGATGCAAGATTTGTCTCTCTGAGGAGTCCCCCCCGCCCAGCCCTGTTACCTGTTGTTAATATGAAAGATGTAATCCGGCAGAGCCAAGGTTGTTACCCTTGGAGGAGAAATATCCTGAATGAAAAGGTGCAGAGAGTAGTAAAAATAGAGGTAGATAAACCTCGGAGAGTTCTTCCCAATTTTTAGAGCTTCACCTATGAGTCCCAACCCCCCCCCCTATTCCCGACCCGTGTCATTGCTTTTTTCTTTTTTTTTTTTTTTTTTTCCTTTGACTTTACTTCTCTTTTTTTTTAAACACCCTCTCGTGATATTTTTTTTTCTTTTTTTCTTTTTTTTCTTTTTTTTTTCCTTTGTTCTCCTTTACTTATTTTTACTTTTCCTGAGTATGCTCCTACCATTCAAACTATCGAGTGGAGTTATCAAATGAGGTTATTGAGATTGAATTCACTAATCCGAAATAATGACACTGTCGTCGACACTAACATGCCGCAACTATAAAGTACTATACAGTACTAAGGGGAAGGATGATATAGGGAACTTCATCTCTTTATCTCTTAGACTCTTATTCTCTTGGTATCTATCCGGCTCCCTGCTGATGATCGCTGATGGAGGCTAGGAGTTCATCCGCCTCCAGAGGGGAATGGATGGTCATTTATTATTATATATGACCCTCAGGAAGGCGGGAAACCTCATCTGAACAGTGGCCCCCAGAGCCCTGAACTTCTCCATTCTCTGGCCTAGCTCCCACTGTCTGTCGAGGGTTGTTTTAGACAAATGGGACCTAACAACATAGGAGAAATCTGATGCTTTTAAAGATGTAGCTTTAAGCGCCAGATTTAATATTTTCTCCTTGGTGGAGTAGGTTAGAAAGTTCACTAGGATCTTTCTTGGTTTTGATCTCCCCGGTTTTAGGCGAAACGGGTCTCTGTGGGCTCGTTGAATATCCCTCTCCAAGTCTTTAACAGATTCCTCCAAATTCAGGGACTCTTTGAGCAAGGAGGCAATGAATTTTTTAATTTCTCCCCCCTCTTTTCCTTCCGGGACCTTCAGGAGTCTAATATTGTTTCTCCGTGAGTAGTTCTCCAAAGATTCCACTCTTTCCTTTGTTACGTTTCCATCACATCTTAGACAGTATATCTTTTCCTCTGCAGATTCCAATTTAGCTTTTAATTCGCCAACAGTACTGTCTAGAGTGTCTGTCCTCTTGGCAAGCAGGTCTACTCTCTTGTCAAGGGCATCAAACGCAGCTTTGATCTCTTGCTGGTTGCGTTTAGATTCAGCAAATCCACTTTTGATCTCATGTAGGAGTATCTCCAAAGATATCCCTTCCCGAGTTTCCCGAGTTTCACTATCTGAGGGAACTGGTTCATCGTTATTTCCTTTGGCAGGTACATTTAGAGACCCTAGCTCCTCTGAAATATTATCAGCAGACTCCGAGACCGCCAAAGTTGGAGATGCGGCCCCCTGGGTATTATCTATACCATTCATCCCTTTATCTTTATCTTGAGGACTGTTCTCCCCCACTCTACAAGTGACTTCTAGGACCTGTGACAGTACCTTGAAGTATGTCCTAAGTGAGGGGGTAAGTCGCACAGCGCTACTGTTGGTATTTCTGGATTTTGGTTTGGCGCCAAGCTTAAGATCAGAAACCCGTGGAATAGTGGCAATATGTTTGCCGGTGAAAACAAAAATAGAAGACCCTGGAGTACCCTCCTTAGTAATACCTTCTACTTCATTCGCTGCTTCATTCACTGTGCTAGAACCCGGTCCTTGATCAGTAACAATGTCTATATGGGTGTCTGCAGTGCCTATAGCCCTTGTTTCGCCAAGCCCACCCCCAGTAATAGTAATAGCTTTGGCACCCCACGCCCCCGCCCGGTCACCTTACTTGAAAGTAGATCCTGATCACTGCTGATAGCCGCTGCACGTTCTGCTCCTTCCTCCGTTGCTGCCCTTACCTCAGGTTTGAGTTTAATGCGCCGTGTCCGTGATTTTAATTTATCAGTTCGAGGGGGCTCAATCCCCGGTCGCGTTACCTTCAGCGCGACCGAGCCCTTCTGGGATGAATGAAGACTGCCGCTGCCTCCGAGGTTCCCACGAGCCGCCGCCCTGCGGCTCCGTCGCAGCTCCACGGCTGCCTCGGCCCACCGGGGAAGAGAGGTGGAAGGTAGGACCCGGAAGGCGCACATCCGCCGGGTAGGCGTTCACTCCTTACTCCGACCTGATCTCTCTGAAAACTGCCGACCTGCTGAACTGCCGTGCCCACGGTCAATTCTGAGGTAGGTGCCTGCCATGGACACCACCGCGAATGCCACCTCACAACACCTTGGGCCGCGACCGAAGGGATCCAAGAACGCCCAGAAACTCACAAGCGGCAGGACAGTCTGGGGCGGGCAGAGCCGCACAACATCACTCACCGCGGCCAATATCTTGAGAGGCTCAAGCGAAGCAAGGGCACTCGGACAAGAAGAGGGGAGAAACCAAAAGAGCACCCAGAACACCCAGGCGAGTCAAAGCGGTATTAGGTTCATGTCCTGCCGAATTCCGCTACTTTTCCACTGGGATACGGGAGCTCCGCTAGAGAGACGCGACCTGCCCTAGCCGGCGGCCGCCATGTTTTCATACCTAAGTTTTTAAGAGTATTAAGATCTGAAAGCCGGTTTCCTGTACCATTTTGTCAACAAAAGAATTATCTCTAGCACCCTTTGAGCCCAATAAACCTGCCAATAAGTCCAAGAAAGCAGCATTGAAGTACGTTTTTAGATAGGGTAAAGCCAGACCTCCTTGCTCGATCGTTAATTGAAGTGATGTAAGCTTCACCCTTGGAGTTTTGTTCCCCAAACAAACTGTCTGATCATAGTTTCCAGTTCTTTGAAAAAAAATGTATTCATTTTAATAGGAACATTAATAAATAAATAATTGAGTGGCAGCAGAACGGACATCTTAATAAGAGAAACCTGTCCCACTAAGGTTAGGGAAAGTAAAAGCCACTGGTCTAATAATCTCCTTATTCTTTCGAGTGTTCTTACATAATTCAGATTGTGTACCTGTTGATATTGGTTGGACACAAATATCCCCAAATATCTAATTGGATCTGACCTTGCAGCTTGCGCCCTGAGACAGGGTGGAAGAAAGTTCATATCTGAATTTAAAAGAAGGACTTCGGTTTTATTTGGATTTATTTTATAACCCCCAATTAACTCAAATTTGCTAAATTCCCTCAATACCACTTCCAAATTAAATTTATTAGGCTTCAAGTCTAAAATAATATCATCCGCAAGGATATTTAGTTTGGCCATGTCCTGGATAGGTGCCTTAATTGCGGCATTATCACGCATTCTAATAGCCAGAGGTTCTATAAAAAAACGGTAAAAAGAAGGGGGAAACGGGCCTCCTTGTCTTGTCCCCCGCTTAATCTGTACTGCACCTGTCCGTTTCATATTAATCACCACCTGGGCTTGGGCCCCCTGATAAATATCATGTAACATTGCGATAACCTGGAGGGGAAACCAAATTGGCGGAGTGCAAAAAAGACAGTATTCCAATTCACCAAATCGAATGCTTTCTCCTCATCAACCATCATTATACCGGCCGGGATAAAGTTGGCGTTACAGTAATCCAGAGCCTGTGTTAAAAATTCGGTATTGTCTACCATAGATCTTCCTGCTATAAAACCTGCCCGATCTTTATGATATATTTCCTGTGCCGCCATTAAAAAACGCTCAGCTCACACCTTCATAAAAATCTTATAGTCTGAGTTAAGGAAGCTAATAGGCCTGTATTAGTTGACATCGTTCGGGTTCTTGTCCTTTTTTACAAAACAAATAATGATTGCCTCTTTGACGGCAGGAGGAACCTGGCCACAATTTTTAATATGATTAAAACTTTTTTTTTTATATGTGGAATTAATTCTTTTAAAAAAGTCTTGTAAAATTCTATTGGGAACCTGTCTTCCCCACACGCCTTAGCCCCAGCTGTTGCCTTTATAGCTGCCCCAATCTCAGCGGTTTTTATCTCTGATTTTAGTTGGTCAATCTGAGAATCGGATAATCTTGGAATATCTAGGTTATCACCAGATACTCAGTGGTGTAAAGTTGCTGAAAGTGCTCTAAAAAAATCCACGGGATTTATTCCCTATTAGTTACATCCATTCCAGTCTGAGGATTAGTAACCTTCAAAACCAGGGACGCCTCCTGTTTCGTTTTTGTGGAACTGGTCAGCAATTTGCGTACCAGTTGACTGTTCTCATACATCTTTTGTTGAAAGGTTCAGGAACTATTGATCTCTTCCAAGACAAAGAAGACTGTCAAGGCCTTTCTAGCTTTCTCCAACTGCTGTGGACATGACCGGGTCCTCTGGGCGTAAGCCCTCCCCACTGCAACCTGTAATTCAGCTATTTTCATCTGCCATGCTCTAGATGGGGCAGGCAAAAAGGAGATTATTTGCCCGCGGGCTGCAGCCTTGAAGCCCCCGCAGATCGCAAAGGGTTCGACCATTTCCGCATTAATACTAATAAATTCAGAGATCCATACTTTAAAATTCTCCACCCATTCTTGATCCTGGAGAAGAAGGCGATCCATATGCTACCTGGGTCATTCTCCTCTCCCGCACCGATTTCGAGGTCAAACCCTATATAAGCGTGATCTGAGAAGGGGTTGGTCCCAATATCTGCCCTTGAGACAAGGAAGGATCTTGATGTTGAGAAAAAATCTATTTGGGAAGCAGTCTGATAGCAGTGTGACAGTTCAAAGTATTTTTACCCACATTAATATTGTGCCAAGGATCTATTAATTGGTACTCATGTCTAATAGCCTCCAAAAATGTTTTCGGATTTGAGTTCAATTGTTTTTTTTTTATTTGAGGTATCTTTCTTTAAATCCTGCATGTAATTAAAATCCCCACCGATGATGATTTGCCCGGGTGCCCCCCTTCGAAGTTCATTAATCTTAACCAAACATGAGACATCGTCCCTGACTGGGCCATAATAATTTATAAAATGTGGGATGCTCCCCTTCAACTTTGCTACTGCCCAAAGCTATCTCCCCTGTGGATCGCGTTGAATTTGTTAAAATTCCAATGGCAGATTCTTACAAAAATAAATAGCAACCCCTCTCATGGCCAGGCCTGAAGATGCAAAATTGTGTCTGAAAAAACTCGAGGTACATATAATTTAGGTGAATTAATTTTTAGATACGTTTCTTGGAAAAACAAAACATGGTGATTCAGTGAGGTAAGCCATCTAATGAGCCCACCATATTTTTGCTTATTAAGCATTCCACTAGCATTCACTGACAGAATCTTAAATATACTAGCCATTGCTGTTTCTTAGATAAACTTCTTAGTAGCAATGAGAAGGAACTTGTACATATACCTGTCTGCTCATTTTACTAATGCTCTTTTTTCCTATGATGAACGTTTCCGACATGCCCCTGCTACTGCTCATTTTACTGCTGTGTCTGAGGAAATATAAATTTTGGTCATGTTATGTTCCCTATTGTGTACCCCACCGACTCCATGTATCAGCTTAAAGTACATGTAACTTCCCTCCTGTGTCAGCTATGAAGACGCAAACACATTTGCGTCCAACGTTAACATGTCCTCTTTCAGACCCACCCTGAACGGGTTGAATAGTCCGTTCCTAAGTATGCCATGCCAACGTCTTTTAGTAGTGTACTTCTACGTTTTTCAGCTCTAGCTGAGTAGGCCCTGAATTTCTGCCACTGAGCCTCTTTTCTGGCTTCTGACTCCGAGGGCCTCAGCCCAGGCTGCCTCTGTACCCGTGAACTCTGACTTACTTCCAGCGCGGCCCCTCGCGCTCAGCTCAGCCTGTTTTCTGCCAAGACTGACTTCAACCTTCGAATTATCTGATCTGCTCCTCGAAAATGCATTCCTGCCTACTAGTTTAAGTAAACATCCTCCCAGCTGCAGAGCCAAAGGGCCGGCCTGTCTCTGTGCAAGTAATTCAAGTAATTCATAGCCTCTGTTACCATGCTCCCATGGAAGGCCCATGCCCCCACGCTTCTCCTGCAGACACTCAGGCGCTTATACACGCACTCTCAGTCAGTATAGAATAACTTCTGCCCCAGAGACCTTTCCGCCCAGATAGCTTAGTTCCTACAACATCAGATATCAGATATGATAAAAGTACAAGTTGATCTGACATGCCAGACTTCTGTCTCTTTCCGTCAGTTTGAATGTCAAGTCCCCTGCACCCTCCAGCTACACGTCATGCACCCGTCATGCAGCTGCGCGCGCATCCAAGTTTCCAATTTCTGCTGACATTGCCAAATTTCTGCTTAGTGCCACCCACTTGTGTCACCTATCTGTGACGTTTCTAGCACACACCTCCAGTTCACGCCTAGTCCACGCCTCTTGATTACGTACTAGTAACACGTGTATACTGTTATCTTGTCTTCTCTCAGCTGTTACGCCTACTGCATTACTTCTTATGGTATAAATCAAGTATATAAGCTATGTATTGTCAATAAAATGTTGCTCTATCCCTTCTGACACCCCTGTGGTGTTCAGAACATGATATCCTGGTCTTGACCATTCCTTTTCAAGGAATAAAACCCTTAAGAAACTCGAACACCACGGACTCTGTCTTTTTTCTTCCGATCTGAGTTATTATTGATTAAGTACTTACCTGCATAGAAATTAAGATAGTAAATTAATTATTTACGTCATTCTGGCGCCCGTACAGGGACCCCTCCCCCACCTCACGCGCCGGTAGGTGCGTTGCAAGCTATGTCCCCTGCCATCAGCTAGACGGAACTTACGCGTACCGGCAGGATTTCCTGCATCTCCCTCTGGTCCACGGAGGTGACGAAGACTGCGATCAGTACCCAGACGAGGCGGTGAGGAGTGCGGAGGATCCCGACCAGAGCCTAGCCGAAAGAAGCAAGGTCCGAGGTGTCAAGAGGCCCACCAGGTTTCCGAAGTTTTCCGAAGTTTTCCGAAGTGTTCCGAAGTGTCGAGTCGAGTCCAGTCGAGTTTTCCGAGGCCTTCTGTTTTCCGTGCTTCCCGGTGAGTACCATTGCTGGGACGTATCTAGACGGGTTTGGGTACACAAGTCCGGTCTGCACTGTTTTAGACAGTGTATCTGTACTGTTTAGCAGTATATCCGATGTTTTCAGTTCTTGCACTGTGCTCAGCAGTGTATCTGTGCTGTTTAGCAGTACATCTAGTATAGGGGGGTAGTTAGATGTGCCTTTAAATGTTTTGCCATGTGATTAATGTCGTTGTATGAGTGACTGTTTTAATGTGTATTATTGTGTTCTTGTATAACTAGCTATACACAGTATTAAGTAAACCAAGGATTGAGCATTCAGTACTAAGTAAGCAAAATGCAGTTTTTCAACAAGTTAAAGCAGATAGGAACTAGAAAAGGGATACTAGAGGAAGAAATTCCTATCCCCCCTAGGGACACTCCAGGTAACTTTATGTACCACAAGCATGGCATAGATGCCATATTATATCTAGATTTATGGGCCGACTACACTAAACATCTAGACGAAAGACACAGATGGCCCGCTACCGGAACATGGGATGCCGAGTGCATCATGAAGGTAGAAGAAGCATTATGGAAAAAGAAAGCTAGACAATCTCAGAAAGACGCCATAGAATTTTGGCGTAAGGAAGCACATAAGCGTGCTGAGAAAGCACTCCGTAGAGAAGACAGACTTAAAGAATCAGGAAAAGACCAAGAAAACGAATTAGTTACTGAAGGCATCCGAGTCAAAACAGAACAAATAGACCGTGCACGAAATAATCTCGTAAACGGCATGTATCTTGCGGCCGAGGGTTCACCTAAGGCCATTTCAGAAATACCAAAAAACCTACCGTCACCATTGATCCCAACTAAAGTAACGCACAGGACCACTAAAGATATATTCCTAAATTCGTATCTAGAGGATGTAGCACCGGCTTACACCAATCTGCCTGTTCGTGCCCTGCCTACTGACAGGGACGGGGGTGGTAACCTGCCCCCAGATCGTATTCCGCCAGTACCACGACAGACTTCCCCTGTTCCGCCAGCCCCACCACTTCCCACACCCAAAATTGACCTACCGAAATCACGTTTACCTGATCCTACTAAAAGACAAGTTCAAGTTCTGATCCAGACTCCACCGAGAGATAATGCCCAAGCTTCCGCCTCAGGGGGTGCGGCCGGGGGTCTACACACACCGCCGTTAACACGTAGGTTACAGCTCGCGGATTTGCGGAATCCTTTTGTGTTCAAGTCACCTCGCCTTGACGCATTCAGAGAAAACATTTCAGTTTGCAGATATGACCCAGTACCCGGTAAAGACGATATAATGATGTTGGCATCACTACGGTTAAGATCCGCCACTGATTTCCTGCTGTGCTATGCAGGAATGAAAGACCGTCTAGATAGAATATATGAGTTTGTTCAGACAGGGAAAGACCCTGACAGTATTCAGGAAGCCATGGAGCGTCAGAAAGTTGACGTTCAAGCACAGATACTACGATTTTTCATAAACTGTCTAATAAGAGAACGAGACAGGCCCGGGACAGATCAGAGTGAATTAGACGCATTAAACAAGTGGGGTCAAAATATATCTGAAGGAAAACATGACAAGGGGGCTTGCATAGCCAGTATGTACAAGAAAATTAGAAAAGCTGTGATAGCAGTACACCAAAAAGAGAAAGAAAAGGCTTCCTCCGAGGAGGAAGAGGAACGTGAAGAACCAGAAAAGACTGCAGATACTATAGCGTACGTAGGTAAGGGAACTTACCTTAGGAAGGGCATTCGTCCAGAAAGCAAGAGAGTTTTCTGCTCTGCGTTAACAAACCCGAATTCTTCTGAACATCAGTTTCAGGAGACTGATAAAAGGCTTCGAGACCGAATGGGGTACCATGTACTCAATTCTATGGATGAACAAGAACTAGCCCGGTCCGCCATATTATGGGCCGAAAATCCAGACATATATAATGATGACACCGTAGCACAGACATTTTTGAACCTTTCCCCAGATGAGCAGAAATTAGCAGGTGTATACATGATTCAGCACCTCCTCATCAAGTACAGAAACCATCATTCTGACCCAGGTCCCTTACACGAAACACTAGAAGCACTACTCATGGATAGATGGAGAGGCTTAAGTACCAAGTTAATACAAATAATTCTGGAACAACGACATAAATACAACACTTTTGTAAGCTCTGAATATGTTCCCGCCCCGCCTCCAGAAAGGAAAATGTATCACATGCAACGCCTGGGTGGCATTGAAAGTCAGAACCCCTTACGAGAAGTGCACCCTGTCATGGGTGAAGATCATCTCTTGAAACGTGTGTATGTTCACACGCCTCTGACCAAGTTAGAACTGTTAGAAATGAAGAAACTAGTCCCGTGTCACGATAAAGACCCTGCAGGTTTTCACCGAGAGCTTAAAGACATGTTACTAATGGGGGATTACACGTATGAAGATATCACGAAAATGTTGAAGGTACTGCTGCCCACGGGCATCTACGAGAAATTAAGGGAAAAGGAATGGGAGGTGGGGGACAAGAAGATTGCATGGGCAGAAATAGAAGACGAAGAGAGTAAACGTGTCCCAGGGGTAGGCCTTGGGGAGAAAACTAAAGCATTACCCAGTTTGATATTACAGGTCCTGCCAAGATTATTGACAACTAGAAAGGAAGATTGGGACGCAATATCGTCCTGTAAACAGAAACATGATGAAGATACTAGTGACTTCTATTCAAGATTCGAGAAATGTTTCATTATTAATAGTGGTCTCAAACCAAGTAGCGAGTCATATCCGCATCTTTTTGTATCAAAATTAGTCGAGAATTCCCTACCATTAGTTAAGAATCGAGTGTACAAAGTTGAAAGTACTTGGCAGGCAAATACGCCATCCCAGATGTTACAGATGCTCCAATACCATCAGAACAGAATTAGAGAAGAACAAGATCAGGAACAGAAACGCATGAAAGACACGAAGATGAAAATGTTAGTAGCCCAGACGGTCCCAGCCGACGGTCAGAGAAAGGGTGGGACCCAGACAAGTCACACTTCAGCTCCCGTTAAAGGGACATGCAATTACTGCAAGCAGCCAGGTCATTATGTACATGAATGCCCAGTTCTGAAACATAATATATCAACAGGTAAAACTAAAGAAAGACCGCATCCGCCTAGACATGAACATGGGCATCAACAGACCTCACAGAACGAACAACCCATGCAGAATACACAGCCTATGCATGCCTCATCACACACAGCACAGACAGTAGCGGTACCACAGCCACAGCCCATTGCCGCGACTCAGCAAGTTTCGCAACAGATGTACCAGTATGCCCAGTCTGCATACCCAGATTATCCCCGATATACATGAAACAGCCTAGAGAGGGAAGGTGGCCTGCCTCTTATTGAAATTCCTGTAGATCAAGAAGGTCCTTATGTACACAGTCACGTATTGGGAAAAGACAGAAAGTTTTTAATTGACACAGGGGCAAGTCGCACCACAATCAGTCATGATGAAGTCCCAGGGGCACCCCTCTCAGGCACACAGAATGTTTCCCTTGGTTTTTCAGGACAGCCTATTGTAAATGAAGTAACGCAACCCGTTCCCCTGGCTGTGGGTCCATTATCACGTATTACAGACTTGTTGCTCACGAAATCATGCCCAGAAAATCTGTTAGGAATAAAAACTCTGAAAGCTCTAGGAGCTATAATATGCTGTTCCCCGGAGGGAGTTAGACTCTTTCTGCGGGATTTCAAGGGTCATTATGTTTTGCGAGAGTTTGATGTCAGATTGAAAAATGTGCCAGATTACTTGTGGGCAAAAGGCCCAACTGATGTAGGTTGCATGCATATCACTCCATACCGTGTTACGCTCAAGACAGGTGTTGTTTTACCCAGAATCAGACAATACAAGTTACCACCCGATGCTGTAGTGGCTTTACTGAAAATCATTGAAGAGCTCATTGCCCAAGGAGTGGTCGTAGAGACCGACTCCAATGTCTGTAATTCACCCATCATTCCGATTCTTAAACGTACCGACCCCAATGGACCGCCAGTATATCGACTGGTGATTGATCTAAGAGAATTGAATAAATGCATTGTACCACAGTATCCTGTGGTTCCCGATATCTCTTCCCTATTGACTGCTATTGATTCTGAAGCAACGTTCTTTACTGTAATTGACCTCAAGAACGCCTTCTTTAGTGTACCTATTGACCCAGACAGCCAATATCTTTTCGGATTCAGTTTAAATGGACGAAGTTTCAAATTTTCCCGCGCACCTCAAGGATTTACAGAAAGCCCCAGCATCTATAGTCAAGCACTGAAAAGACAACTCGATTGTATTCAAATGCCAGTTAACACCGCTTTACTGCAATATGTCGATGATCTGCTGATCACCGCACGAAGTGAGCCCGAATGCGAACAAGCATCACTGACAGTTTTACACTTTCTGGCCGACAAGGGACACAAGGTGTCCCCTTCGAAGCTACAATTCTGTGTTCAGCAAGATGTGTACTTGGGTCACTTGCTGTCCAAAGTGGGGAGACAGCTCACTCCCGATCGCATTCAGTTAATTGTAAATATGCCACAACCCCAGACACAAAAGGAAGTGCGGGCCTTTATAGGCCTCACCTCCTACTGCAGACAATGGATTCCTCAATATGCATTTCTGGCTAAACCACTCATTCAGTTAACGACACAGGAGGCAGCGACTTCGACTGTCCTCCCTTGGACTCGGGAACACACACAAGCTTTTGAAGAATTAAAGAAAGCCTTATGCCAAGCACCAGTTTTAGCGACACCATGTTACAGCAAACCGTTTACACTTTTTGTTACAGAACGTGATGGTACAGCATTGTCTGTCCTCACTCAAGATCAAGCAGGTTCACATAAGCCTTGCGCTTATTTTTCAAGTACATTGGATTCAGTAGCCCAGGCACTCCCTGCGTGCTTGAAGTCAGTAGCAGCAACAGCATTAGCCATCAGACAGAGCGATTCAATTGTTTTAGGCCATCAATTAACAGTACAAGTTCCACATTCTGTAGAGGTTCTGTTAAACAGAACCCAGACTCAGCACTTGACTATAGCACGACTGACAGGTTACGAATTGACGCTATTCCAGCCACACATAGAAATCAGACGCTGCAGCATTCTGAACCCCGCAACATTGTTACCCTCAATTGTGACAGATCCAGCCCCGCATGATTGTATAGAGATCATTAATGCAGTAACAAAGCCTAGACGAGATTTAACAGATGTCCCACTGACAAATCCAGACCTGACACTTTATGTGGACGGTTCATGCATGAGAACTAATACAGGAGAATTAGTGGCCGCATATGCAGTGACCACTGAAACTGAAGTTAAAGAAACACATCGTATTGATACACTGTCCGCTCAAGCGGCAGAGCTTATTGCTCTGACCCGAGCCTGTATACTAGCCAAGAACAGAAATGTCAACATATATACTGATTCCCGTTATGCGTTCGGAGTCGTACACGACTTCGGCATGTTATGGCAAGAAAGAGGTTTTTTGACCTCCCATGGTGCCAAGATCCAACACGGTCCCCTCATTCAAGCACTGTTAGAAGCAATACATCTGCCTTCAGGCATATCTGTTATGAAGTGTAAAGCACATACTAAAGTCACAGATTCGGTTTCCCAGGGTAATGACCTGGCAGACCAGACAGCAAAACATACAGCACTGACTCACACCCAGACAACTGATGTGACAAAGACAATAGTACCGACAAAGTGTATGGCAGTTAAGGATCCCGCTCTAGACGTAATTGATATTCAGACACATGCTACCGCAGATGAAATAAAGAAGTGGACTGAACTAGGAGGGATCCAGACAGATCAAGGTTGGATGACGAAGGGAAAATCTACATGGTTTCTCCCTGACTCTATGGTTCAAGTCATGATAAATACAGCACATAGTCCAGCACATCTAGGAGAGAAAGCGATGTTAGACAGTTTACAAAATCTCTGGAGTAATAAACACTTACGAGCAGCCGCAAAACAGAAAGTGCGTACTTGCATGATCTGTTGTCAGTTCAACCCAGGTAAAAGCGTCCCTGTAGAGCAAGGTGGATTTCATCCTCCCGATCACCCTTTTGAAGTCCTCCAGATGGATTATAACCAGATGAACCGTTGTCGAGGATTCAAGTATGTCCTTGTAGTTGTTTGTGCACTTTCCCGTTGGACCGAAGCATACCCAGTCCCAGACTATACTGCTCCGACCACTGCCAAGCAGCTGGTTTGTGAATTCTTCCCACGGTACGGTTTGCCCCGTGTCGTATACTCAGATAACGGACAGCCATTCTCGTCCGAGTTAATGAAGCAAGTTTCTTTACTGCTAGGATACCAGTGGAAATTCCATTGTGTCCGACATCCCGAAGCCGCAGGCCTTGTAGAAAGGCATAACCAGACACTAAAAATACGCCTTGCAAAAATATGTCAGGAGAAAGGGGTCGACTGGATAGTCGCCCTGCCAGTGGCACTGTTCTATATGAGAATGGTTGCCCACTCGAGATCAGGGCTATCCCCGTACGAAGTGGTTTTTGGCAGACCACCGAATATGTGGGGGACGCCCAGTCCGAAGAAAATCACTGATGTTGATTGTAATATGTTGACAGATTACCTTGCCTCCCTGATGTCTGCACTCCAATCATGTCATTCACAGGTTGCCGCAGCCTTCCCCGACAACACCGATGTAAAGCCGCATGATGTCCGTCCTGGGGATCTAGTCTTGGTGCGCAATTTCGATAGGAAGAGTCCGCTGGAGCCCCGCTGGAAATCTCCGAAGACCGTTCTTCTCACCACGAGGACCGCAGTGAAGATCGAAGGGAGAAAGGGGTGGGTTCATACGAGTCATGTGAAAAAGTTTCATGAACTAAAACCAGACCGAGACTCGTCCACCCCCACCAAAGACTGTGTTGAGCCAAAAGACTTTACAGTTACCGAACGAGAAAAAACTCCCCAAGAGGAGTACAGGTCGAAACTCCGATCTAGCAAGTCAGACAGTTTAATTGTTTAAGTCCTCCCCTAGGTGAATCGGTTAAATAGTTTCTGACATGTATCCCCTAGATCGAGATAGAGAGAGAGAGAGACGATTCAAAAAACGTGCATATTGTAAATCACTTCGTAGTCACTGTATAGTGACACTATTAATCATGTTTATTCTGAGTATTTTAACTATTGTTGCTAGTATTCTGCTACCTATCTACTGGCCTATTTTCAAGCGTGAACAATCTGCTTACAATGTATCTGCTGAACATTCTTTTAGTGAATTGCCTCCACACGAGCTTTCTTACAGACTTGCGCTGCGCAACAATACATTCATTAGTATGTTACATCACTCTCATCAGACCAGCAATGCTACCGATTGCTGGGTATGTGGCCGACTCCCTCCCCATCAGAAATACCAGGGAGCCCTGCCTCTTTTTCCGTATCCATTCTCGCACAATGGCTCCTGTGGTGCATGGTTTAAAATACTTAATAACCTACTTAAATCTTTAGATCCCGAGATTGCCGTTACCCCCGAAGGGAAATGGATTTGGGGAAACCTGAATTCAGTCCTATTCTACGCCTGTTACCCTGATAGTGAAGGTCAATCTGTTTCTGTAGGAACTGATCTAGAAAATGAAGTATATGGGTTAGGCAATTACACAGAAAACCTTATGATTCTTGTTATTGAATCTGAAGCTGCACCCGCCCTTCCTGCCATGTCAGTATTACCAGTCACCGGTCATCTCTGTGTTAGAAAGAAGGGTTCAGTACACTTAGGTCATAGTAAATGTACTACTGTAGTCGAATTCACTGATGAGGGTAGGTCCTCACTCCGAGCTAGACGACATACATATTTTGTTTGTGGCCATACCGCATACATAAGTCTACCTCCAGATTGGGATGGTACCTGTTACCTTGCTTTCCTTCTGCCCCCTGTTTTCTTAGCTCCCCCTGATTATCATCGTAATCCAAATCTAGTAAACAATAGAGTCCGAAGAGACCTCCCGCTTGTCGATTATACTGAAACGGCATGGGAGCAATACACAGATTTTAATAAAGGATTCTTTTTCTTTGTAGGCCCCGTCCAAAATAGTAAAACAATACGTAGAAAAACTAGAACACTTGAAGCAGTAGTACATGAAACCGCTTCCGCTTTAGGTAACATAACGGAGGAACAGTCTGCTATGCGGATTGTTGTCCTTCAAAATCGTCTTGTGATTGACGTCATCTTGGCAGATCGAGGTGGAGCTTGTAAGGTCATCGGGTCAAGTTGCTGTGTTTTCATCCCAGAAAACGCGCCATCTGTATACAAAGCTATTACCCGTCTTCATAAAATTGCAAATCTGATACATCAGAATCCAGGCACCTGGACTTGGTCCGGTTGGTTCTGGACAACGTTAACTGCTTGGGGATGGAAGATCCTATCCTTCCTAGGCATTGGCCTAGTCATAGTATTCAGTTGCTGCCTGTGCCTACAGTGTGGGCCAGCGATTTGTGGACTGTGTGCCACATCCTGCATTGAACATTCTAGTTTTCTCTCAAACCGTCAAAGAAAGAAAGATGAGCAAATGATGCTGCAAGAACAAACTGATCGATTCATGAGGATCGAGATTTCATGAAGGGTCCGTAGGGAACAAGGAGGGAATGAGGAAATATAAATTTTGGTCATGTTATGTTCCCTATCGTGTACCCCACCGACTCCATGTATCAGCTTAAAGTACATGTAACTTCCCTCCTGTGTCAGCTATGAAGACGCAAACACATTTGCGTCCAACGTTAACATGTCCTCTTTCAGACCCACCCTGAACGGGTTGAATAGTCCGTTCCTAAGTATGCCATGCCAACGTCTTTTAGTAGTGTACTTCTACGTTTTTCAGCTCTAGCTGAGTAGGCCCTGAATTTCTGCCACTGAGCCTCTTTTCTGGCTTCTGACTCCGAGGGCCTCAGCCCAGGCTGCCTCTGTACCCGTGAACTCTGACTTACTTCCAGCGCGGCCCCTCGCGCTCAGCTCAGCCTGTTTTCTGCCAAGACTGACTTCAACCTTCGAATTATCTGATCTGCTCCTCGAAAATGCATTCCTGCCTACTAGTTTAAGTAAACATCCTCCCAGCTGCAGAGCCAAAGGGCCGGCCTGTCTCTGTGCAAGTAATTCAAGTAATTCATAGCCTCTGTTACCATGCTCCCATGGAAGGCCCATGCCCCCACGCTTCTCCTGCAGACACTCAGGCGCTTATACACGCACTCTCAGTCAGTATAGAATAACTTCTGCCCCAGAGACCTTTCCGCCCAGATAGCTTAGTTCCTACAACATCAGATATCAGATATGATAAAAGTACAAGTTGATCTGACATGCCAGACTTCTGTCTCTTTCCGTCAGTTTGAATGTCAAGTCCCCTGCACCCTCCAGCTACACGTCATGCACCCGTCATGCAGCTGCGCGCGCATCCAAGTTTCCAATTTCTGCTGACATTGCCAAATTTCTGCTTAGTGCCACCCACTTGTGTCACCTATCTGTGACGTTTCTAGCACACACCTCCAGTTCACGCCTAGTCCACGCCTCTTGATTACGTACTAGTAACACGTGTATACTGTTATCTTGTCTTCTCTCAGCTGTTACGCCTACTGCATTACTTCTTATGGTATAAATCAAGTATATAAGCTATGTATTGTCAATAAAATGTTGCTCTATCCCTTCTGACACCCCTGTGGTGTTCAGAACATGATATCCTGGTCTTGACCATTCCTTTTCAAGGAATAAAACCCTTAAGAAACTCGAACACCACGGACTCTGTCTTTTTTCTTCCGATCTGAGTTATTATTGATTAAGTACTTACCTGCATAGAAATTAAGATAGTAAATTAATTATTTACGTCATTCTGGCGCCCGAACAGGGACCCCTCCCCCACCTCACGCGCCGGTAGGTGCGTTGCAAGCTATGTCCCCTGCCATCAGCTAGACGGAACTTACGCGTACCGGCAGGATTTCCTGCATCTCCCTCTGGTCCACGGAGGTGACGAAGACTGCGATCAGTACCCAGACGAGGCGGTGAGGAGTGCGGAGGATCCCGACCAGAGCCTAGCCGAAAGAAGCAAGGTCCGAGGTGTCAAGAGGCCCACCAGGTTTCCGAAGTTTTCCGAAGTTTTCCGAAGTGTTCCGAAGTGTCGAGTCGAGTCCAGTCGAGTTTTCCGAGGCCTTCTGTTTTCCGTGCTTCCCGGTGAGTACCATTGCTGGGACGTATCTAGACGGGTTTGGGTACACAAGTCCGGTCTGCACTGTTTTAGACAGTGTATCTGTACTGTTTAGCAGTATATCCGATGTTTTCAGTTCTTGCACTGTGCTCAGCAGTGTATCTGTGCTGTTTAGCAGTACATCTAGTATAGGGGGGTAGTTAGATGTGCCTTTAAATGTTTTGCCATGTGATTAATGTCGTTGTATGAGTGACTGTTTTAATGTGTATTATTGTGTTCTTGTATAACTAGCTATACACAGTATTAAGTAAACCAAGGATTGAGCATTCAGTACTAAGTAAGCAAAATGCCGTTTTTCAACAAGTTAAAGCAGATAGGAACTAGAAAAGGGATACTAGAGGAAGAAATTCCTATCCCCCCTAGGGACACTCCAGGTAACTTTATGTACCACAAGAATGGCATAGATGCCATATTATATCTAGATTTATGGGCCGACTACACTAAACATCTAGACGAAAGACACAGATGGCCCGCTACCGGAACATGGGATGCCGAGTGCATCATGAAGGTAGAAGAAGCATTATGGAAAAAGAAAGCTAGACAATCTCAGAAAGACGCCATAGAATTTTGGCGTAAGGAAGCACATAAGCGTGCTGAGAAAGCACTCCGTAGAGAAGACAGACTTAAAGAATCAGGAAAAGACCAAGAAAACGAATTAGTTACTGAAGGCATCCGAGTCAAAACAGAACAAATAGACCGTGCACGAAATAATCTCGTAAACGGCATGTATCTTGCGGCCGAGGGTTCACCTAAGGCCATTTCAGAAATACCAAAAAACCTACCGTCACCATTGATCCCAACTAAAGTAACGCACAGGACCACTAAAGATATATTCCTAAATTCGTATCTAGAGGATGTAGCACCGGCTTACACCAATCTGCCTGTTCGTGCCCTGCCTACTGACAGGGACGGGGGTGGTAACCTGCCCCCAGATCGTATTCCGCCAGTACCACGACAGACTTCCCCTGTTCCGCCAGCCCCACCACTTCCCACACCCAAAATTGACCTACCGAAATCACGTTTACCTGATCCTACTAAAAGACAAGTTCAAGTTCTGATCCAGACTCCACCGAGAGATAATGCCCAAGCTTCCGCCTCAGGGGGTGCGGCCGGGGGTCTACACACACCGCCGTTAACACGTAGGTTACAGCTCGCGGATTTGCGGAATCCTTTTGTGTTCAAGTCACCTCGCCTTGACGCATTCAGAGAAAACATTTCAGTTTGCAGATATGACCCAGTATCCGGTAAAGACGATATAATGATGTTGGCATCACTACGGTTAAGATCCGCCACTGATTTCCTGCTGTGCTATGCAGGAATGAAAGACCGTCTAGATAGAATATATGAGTTTGTTCAGACAGGGAAAGACCCTGACAGTATTCAGGAAGCCATGGAGCGTCAGAAAGTTGACGTTCAAGCACAGATACTACGATTTTTCATAAACTGTCTAATAAGAGAACGAGACAGGCCCGGGACAGATCAGAGTGAATTAGACGCATTAAACAAGTGGGGTCAAAATATATCTGAAGGAAAACATGACAAGGGGGCTTGCATAGCCAGTATGTACAAGAAAATTAGAAAAGCTGTGATAGCAGTACACCAAAAAGAGAAAGAAAAGGCTTCCTCCGAGGAGGAAGAGGAACGTGAAGAACCAGAAAAGACTGCAGATACTATAGCGTACGTAGGTAAGGGAACTTACCTTAGGAAGGGCATTCGTCCAGAAAGCAAGAGAGTTTTCTGCTCTGCGTTAACAAACCCGAATTCTTCTGAACATCAGTTTCAGGAGACTGATAAAAGGCTTCGAGACCGAATGGGGTACCATGTACTCAATTCTATGGATGAACAAGAACTAGCCCGGTCCGCCATATTATGGGCCGAAAATCCAGACATATATAATGATGACACCGTAGCACAGACATTTTTGAACCTTTCCCCAGATGAGCAGAAATTAGCAGGTGTATACATGATTCAGCACCTCCTCATCAAGTACAGAAACCATCATTCTGACCCAGGTCCCTTACACGAAACACTAGAAGCACTACTCATGGATAGATGGAGAGGCTTAAGTACCAAGTTAATACAAATAATTCTGGAACAACGACATAAATACAACACTTTTGTAAGCTCTGAATATGTTCCCGCCCCGCCTCCAGAAAGGAAAATGTATCACATGCAACGCCTGGGTGGCATTGAAAGTCAGAACCCCTTACGAGAAGTGCACCCTGTCATGGGTGAAGATCATCTCTTGAAACGTGTGTATGTTCACACGCCTCTGACCAAGTTAGAACTGTTAGAAATGAAGAAACTAGTCCCGTGTCACGATAAAGACCCTGCAGGTTTTCACCGAGAGCTTAAAGACATGTTACTAATGGGGGATTACACGTATGAAGATATCACGAAAATGTTGAAGGTACTGCTGCCCACGGGCATCTACGAGAAATTAAGGGAAAAGAAATGGGAGGTGGGGGACAAGAAGATTGCATGGGCAGAAATAGAAGGCGAAGAGAGTAAACGTGTCCCAGGGGTAGGCCTTGGGGAGAAAACTAAAGCATTACCCAGTTTGATATTACAGGTCCTGCCAAGATTATTGACAACTAGAAAGGAAGATTGGGACGCAATATCGTCCTGTAAACAGAAACATGATGAAGATACTAGTGACTTCTATTCAAGATTCGAGAAATGTTTCATTATTAATAGTGGTCTCAAACCAAGTAGCGAGTCATATCCGCATCTTTTTGTATCAAAATTAGTCGAGAATTCCCTACCATTAGTTAAGAATCGAGTGTACAAAGTTGAAAGTACTTGGCAGGCAAATACGCCATCCCAGATGTTACAGATGCTCCAATACCATCAGAACAGAATTAGAGAAGAACAAGATCAGGAACAGAAACGCATGAAAGACACGAAGATGAAAATGTTAGTAGCCCAGACGGTCCCAGCCGACGGTCAGAGAAAGGGTGGGACCCAGACAAGTCACACTACAGCTCCCGTTAAAGGGACATGCAATTACTGCAAGCAGCCAGGTCATTATGTACATGAATGCCCAGTTCTGAAACATAATATATCAACAGGTAAAACTAAAGAAAGACCGCATCCGCCTAGACATGAACATGGGCATCAACAGACCTCACA
This sequence comes from Lissotriton vulgaris, assembly GCF_964263255.1. Classification (NCBI taxonomy): domain Eukaryota; kingdom Metazoa; phylum Chordata; class Amphibia; order Caudata; family Salamandridae; genus Lissotriton; species Lissotriton vulgaris. The sequence continues at coordinate 28,394 of NW_028242901.1, forward strand.
GAACGAACAACCCATGCAGAATACACAGCCTATGCATGCCTCATCACACACAGCACAGACAGTAGCGGTACCACAGCCACAGCCCATTGCCGCGACTCAGCAAGTTTCGCAACAGATGTACCAGTATGCCCAGTCTGCATACCCAGATTATCCCCGATATACATGAAACAGCCTAGAGAGGGAAGGTGGCCTGCCTCTTATTGAAATTCCTGTAGATCAAGAAGGTCCTTATGTACACAGTCACGTATTGGGAAAAGACAGAAAGTTTTTAATTGACACAGGGGCAAGTCGCACCACAATCAGTCATGATGAAGTCCCAGGGGCACCCCTCTCAGGCACACAGAATGTTTCCCTTGGTTTTTCAGGACAGCCTATTGTAAATGAAGTAACGCAACCCGTTCCCCTGGCTGTGGGTCCATTATCACGTATTACAGACTTGTTGCTCACGAAATCATGCCCAGAAAATCTGTTAGGAATAAAAACTCTGAAAGCTCTAGGAGCTATAATATGCTGTTCCCCGGAGGGAGTTAGACTCTTTCTGCGGGATTTCAAGGGTCATTATGTTTTGCGAGAGTGTGATGTCAGATTGAAAAATGTGCCAGATTACTTGTGGGCAAAAGGCCCAACTGATGTAGGTTGCATGCATATCACTCCATACCGTGTTACGCTCAAGACAGGTGTTGTTTTACCCAGAATCAGACAATACAAGTTACCACCCGATGCTGTAGTGGCTTTACTGAAAATCATTGAAGAGCTCATTGCCCAAGGAGTGGTCGTAGAGACCGACTCCAATGTCTGTAATTCACCCATCATTCCGATTCTTAAACGTACCGACCCCAATGGACCGCCAGTATATCGACTGGTGATTGATCTAAGAGAATTGAATAAATGCATTGTACCACAGTATCCTGTGGTTCCCGATATCTCTTCCCTATTGACTGCTATTGATTCTGAAGCAACGTTCTTTACTGTAATTGACCTCAAGAACGCCTTCTTTAGTGTACCTATTGACCCAGACAGCCAATATCTTTTCGGATTCAGTTTAAATGGACGAAGTTTCAAATTTTCCCGCGCACCTCAAGGATTTACAGAAAGCCCCAGCATCTATAGTCAAGCACTGAAAAGACAACTCGATTGTATTCAAATGCCAGTTAACACCGCTTTACTGCAATATGTCGATGATCTGCTGATCACCGCACGAAGTGAGCCCGAATGCGAACAAGCATCACTGACAGTTTTACACTTTCTGGCCGACAAGGGACACAAGGTGTCCCCTTCGAAGCTACAATTCTGTGTTCAGCAAGATGTGTACTTGGGTCACTTGCTGTCCAAAGTGGGGAGACAGCTCACTCCCGATCGCATTCAGTTAATTGTAAATATGCCACAACCCCAGACACAAAAGGAAGTGCGGGCCTTTATAGGCCTCACCTCATACTGCAGACAATGGATTCCTCAATATGCATTTCTGGCTAAACCACTCATTCAGTTAACGACACAGGAGGCAGCGACTTCGACTGTCCTCCCTTGGACTCGGGAACACACACAAGCTTTTGAAGAATTAAAGAAAGCCTTATGCCAAGTAGGCGTGGGCGGAAAATCCGTTCCGCTCGCGGATTTTGCGGATTTTCGGGAAATCCGCAATCCGCGAGATTTGCGAATTTCCCGCAAAATCCGCAAATCCGCGAGCAGCGGATTTTGCTCGCACTGCTCGCACTGTTCGCGTGAGTTCGCGCCCCGCGAATAAGTGCAAAATTGCAGAAATACGATCTTAGCAAAACTGAAAGTAACTACTTACCAGGTTCAAAAGTTCAGGCTCATCATTAGTAGCCATTTCCTGGAGTGCTTCCTGAGGGGCCCCTCCAGAGTTCAGTTGCCAGTTGAAACTAGTATGTGACCCTGCTCTGAACCTCAGAATAGTTACACATATGCCACAAAGGTCCTGAATTACAGCTAAGGGAGACAAGCAGGAGCCAGGCTGGAAGTTAAAATCCATTAATCAGCCCCTAATTCATTATTGTCAGTTGGGGCAGGGCAGGTGTTGTAACTAATTTTGCAACAATGAAAGCACTTAGCAAGTGCAAAAGATCACTAATCAGGGCGCACTAAGGAAGCAGGTGCCAGCTAAAAAAATATTCTGTGACACATGAATCAGCCCCAAATTAATTCAGGTCACTTGAGGCAGGGAAGGTGTGCTATGCTTTGCCGAAAATAATGTACACTGGACAACCAGAGGGTGTGGTGATGAAACAGAGGGTGGCATGGGTGGGCCAGAGGGTGGCATGAGTAGTCAGAGAGTGGCAGTGGTGACAGAGAGTGGCAGTGATGAAGAAGAGTGTCCCAAACAGGCTGGACACGTAGAAACAACAAGTTCGCGAAACTTGCGACCCGACAGGTAAGTTCGCAATTTGCGAAAGTGTACAAAACCCTCGCGAACTGGCAGAAACACGGGCGAACACAAAAAAAAAAAAAATCCGCAAATTCGCGGGAATTCGCGGATTTTGCGGATTGCGAATCCGCAAATCCGCAAAATTCGCGAACGCGAGATCCGCAAAATTCGCTCATGCTTAATGCCAAGCACCAGTTTTAGCGACACCATGTTACAGCAAACCGTTTACACTTTTTGTTACAGAACGTGATGGTACAGCATTGTCTGTCCTCACTCAAGATCAAGCAGGTTCACATAAGCCTTGCGCTTATTTTTCAAGTACATTGGATTCAGTAGCCCAGGCACTCCCTGCGTGCTTGAAGTCAGTAGCAGCAACAGCATTAGCCATCAGACAGAGCGATTCAATTGTTTTAGGCCATCAATTAACAGTACAAGTTCCACATTCTGTAGAGGTTCTGTTAAACAGAACCCAGACTCAGCACTTGACTATAGCACGACTGACAGGTTACGAATTGACGCTATTCCAGCCACACATAGAAATCAGACGCTGCAGCATGCTGAACCCCGCAACATTGTTACCCTCAATTGTGACAGATCCAGCCCCGCATGATTGTATAGAGATCATTAATGCAGTAACAAAGCCTAGACGAGATTTAACAGATGTCCCACTGACAAATCCAGACCTGACACTTTATGTGGACGGTTCATGCATGAGAACTAATACAGGAGAATTAGTGGCCGCATATGCAGTGACCACTGAAACTGAAGTTAAAGAAACACATCGTATTGATACACTGTCCGCTCAAGCGGCAGAGCTTATTGCTCTGACCCGAGCCTGTATACTAGCCAAGAACAGAAATGTCAACATATATACTGATTCCCGTTATGCGTTCGGAGTCGTACACGACTTCGGCATGTTATGGCAAGAAAGAGGTTTTTTGACCTCCCATGGTGCCAAGATCCAACACGGTCCCCTCATTCAAGCACTGTTAGAAGCAATACATCTGCCTTCAGGCATATCTGTTATGAAGTGTAAAGCACATACTAAAGTCACAGATTCGGTTTCCCAGGGTAATGACCTGGCAGACCAGACAGCAAAACATACAGCACTGACTCACACCCAGACAACTGATGTGACAAAGACAATAGTACCGACAAAGTGTATGGCAGTTAAGGATCCCGCTCTAGACGTAATTGATATTCAGACACATGCTACCGCAGATGAAATAAAGAAGTGGACTGAACTAGGAGGGATCCAGACAGATCAAGGTTGGATGACGAAGGGAAAATCTACATGGTTTCTCCCTGACTCTATGGTTCAAGTCATGATAAATACAGCACATAGTCCAGCACATCTAGGAGAGAAAGCGATGTTAGACAGTTTACAAAATCTCTGGAGTAATAAACACTTACGAGCAGCCGCAAAACAGAAAGTGCGTACTTGCATGATCTGTTGTCAGTTCAACCCAGGTAAAAGCGTCCCTGTAGAGCAAGGTGGATTTCATCCTCCCGATCACCCTTTTGAAGTCCTCCAGATGGATTATATCCAGATGAACCGTTGTCGAGGATTCAAGTATGTCCTTGTAGTTGTTTGTGCACTTTCCCATTGGACCGAAGCATACCCAGTCCCAGACTATACTGCTCCGACCACTGCCAAGCAGCTGGTTCGTGAATTCTTCCCACGGTACGGTTTGCCCCGTGTCGTATACTCAGATAACGGACAGCCATTCTCGTCCGAGTTAATGAAGCAAGTTTCTTTACTGCTAGGATACCAGTGGAAATTCCATTGTGTCCGACATCCCGAAGCCGCAGGCCTTGTAGAAAGGCATAACCAGACACTAAAAATACGCCTTGCAAAAATATATCAGGAGAAAGGGGTCGACTGGATAGTCGCCCTGCCAGTGGCACTGTTCTATATGAGAATGGTTGCCCACTCGAGATCAGGGCTATCCCCGTACGAAGTGGTTTTTGGCAGACCACCGAATATGTGGGGGACGCCCATTCCGAAGAAAATCACTGATGTTGATTGTAATATGTTGACAGATTACCTTGCCTCCTTGATGTCTGCACTCCAATCATGTCGTTCACAGGTTGCCGCAGCCTTCCCCGACAACACCGATGTAAAGCCGCATGATGTCCGTCCTGGGGATCTAGTCTTGGTGCGCAATTTCGATAGGAAGAGTCCGCTGGAGCCCCGCTGGAAATCTCCGAAGACCGTTCTTCTCACCACGAGGACCGCAGTGAAGATCGAAGGGAGAAAGGGGTGGGTTCATACGAGTCATGTGAAAAAGTTTCATGAACTAAAACCAGACCGAGACTCGTCCACCCCCACCAAAGACTGTGTTGAGCCAAAAGACTTTACAGTTACCGAACGAGAAAAAACTCCCCAAGAGGAGTACAGGTCGAAACTCCGATCTAGCAAGTCAGACAGTTTAATTGTTTAAGTCCTCCCCTAGGTGAATCGGTTAAATAGTTTCTGACATGTATCCCCTAGATCGAGATAGAGAGAGAGAGAGACGATTCAAAAAACGTGCATATTGTAAATCACTTCGTAGTCACTGTATAGTGACACTATTAATCATGTTTATTCTGAGTATTTTAACTATTGTTGCTAGTATTCTGCTACCTATCTACTGGCCTATTTTCAAGCGTGAACAATCTGCTTACAATGTATCTGCTGAACATTCTTTTAGTGAATTGCCTCCACACGAGCTTTCTTACAGACTTGCGCTGCGCAACAATACATTCATTAGTATGTTACATCACTCTCATCAGACCAGCAATGCTACCGATTGCTGGGTATGTGGCCGACTCCCTCCCCATCAGAAATACCAGGGAGCCCTGCCTCTTTTTCCGTATCCATTCTCGCACAATGGCTCCTGTGGTGCATGGTTTAAAATACTTAATAACCTACTTAAATCTTTAGATCCCGAGATTGCCGTTACCCCCGAAGGGAAATGGATTTGGGGAAACCTGAATTCAGTCCTATTCTACGCCTGTTACCCTGATAGTGAAGGTCAATCTGTTTCTGTAGGAACTGATCTAGAAAATGAAGTATATGGGTTAGGCAATTACACAGAAAACCTTATGATTCTTGTTATTGAATCTGAAGTTGCACCCGCCCTTCCTGCCATGTCAGTATTACCAGTCACCGGTCATCTCTGTGTTAGAAAGAAGGGTTCAGTACACTTAGGTCATAGTAAATGTACTACTGTAGTCGAATTCACTGATGAGGGTAGGTCCTCACTCCGAGCTAGACGACATACATATTTTGTTTGTGGCCATACCGCATACATAAGTCTACCTCCAGATTGGGATGGTACCTGTTACCTTGCTTTCCTTCTGCCCCCTGTTTTCTTAGCTCCCCCTGATTATCATCGTAATCCAAATCTAGTAAACAATAGAGTCCGAAGAGACCTCCCGCTTGTCGATTATACTGAAACGGCATGGGAGCAATACACAGATTTTAATAAAGGATTCTTTTTCTTTGTAGGCCCCGTCCAAAATAGTAAAACAATACGTAGATTAACTAGAACACTTGAAGCAGTAGTACATGAAACCGCTTCCGCTTTAGGTAACATAACGGAGGAACAGTCTGCTATGCGGATTGTTGTCCTTCAAAATCGTCTTGTGATTGACGTCATCTTGGCAGATCGAGGTGAAGCTTGTAAGGTCATCGGGTCAAGTTGCTGTGTTTTCATCCCAGAAAACGCGCCATCTGTATACAAAGCTATTACCCGTCTTCATAAAATTGCAAATCTGATACATCAGAATCCAGGCACCTGGACTTGGTCCGGTTGGTTCTGGACAACGTTAACTGCTTGGGGATGGAAGATCCTATCCTTCCTAGGCATTGGCCTAGTCATAGTATTCAGTTGCTGCCTGTGCCTACAGTGTGGGCCAGCGATTTGTGGACTGTGTGCCACATCCTGCATTGAACATTCTAGTTTTCTCTCAAACCGTCAAAGAAAGAAAGATGAGCAAATGATGCTGCAAGAACAAACTGATCGATTCATGAGGATCGAGATTTCATGAAGGGTCCGTAGGGAACAAGGAGGGAATGAGGAAATTTAAATTTTGGTCATGTTATGTTCCCTATCGTGTACCCCACCGACTCCATGTATCAGCTTAAAGTACATGTAACTTCCCTCCTGTGTCAGCTATGAAGACGCAAACACATTTGCGTCCAACGTTAACATGTCCTCTTTCAGACCCACCCTGAACGGGTTGAATAGTCCGTTCCTAAGTATGCCATGCCAACGTCTTTTAGTAGTGTACTTCTACGTTTTTCAGCTCTAGCTGAGTAGGCCCTGAATTTCTGCCACTGAGCCTCTTTTCTGGCTTCTGACTCCGAGGGCCTCAGCCCAGGCTGCCTCTGTACCCGTGAACTCTGACTTACTTCCAGCGCGGCCCCTCGCGCTCAGCTCAGCCTGTTTTCTGCCAAGACTGACTTCAACCTTCGAATTATCTGATCTGCTCCTCGAAAATGCATTCCTGCCTACTAGTTTAAGTAAACATCCTCCCAGCTGCAGAGCCAAAGGGCCGGCCTGTCTCTGTGCAAGTAATTCAAGTAATTCATAGCCTCTGTTACCATGCTCCCATGGAAGGCCCATGCCCCCACGCTTCTCCTGCAGACACTCAGGCGCTTATACACGCACTCTCAGTCAGTATAGAATAACTTCTGCCCCAGAGACCTTTCCGCCCAGATAGCTTAGTTCCTACAACATCAGATATCAGATATGATAAAAGTACAAGTTGATCTGACATGCCAGACTTCTGTCTCTTTCCGTCAGTTTGAATGTCAAGTCCCCTGCACCCTCCAGCTACACGTCATGCACCCGTCATGCAGCTGCGCGCGCATCCAAGTTTCCAATTTCTGCTGACATTGCCAAATTTTTGCTTAGTGCCACCCACTTGTGTCACCTATCTGTGACGTTTCTAGCACACACCTCCAGTTCACGCCTAGTCCACGCCTCTTGATTACGTACTAGTAACACGTGTATACTGTTATCTTGTCTTCTCTCAGCTGTTACGCCTACTGCATTACTTCTTATGGTATAAATCAAGTATATAAGCTATGTATTGTCAATAAAATGTTGCTCTATCCCTTCTGACACCCCTGTGGTGTTCAGAACATGATATCCTGGTCTTGACCATTCCTTTTCAAGGAATAAAACCCTTAAGAAACTCTAACACCACGGACTCTGTCTTTTTTCTTCCGATCTGAGTTATTATTGATTAAGTACTTACCTGCATAGAAATTAAGATAGTAAATTAATTATTTACGTCATGTCCCCCCACCCACCTCCACCATGTGTCTCAAAAACCCACCCATGAGATATTGAGGTCCCCTCGGGCCCCCGTATCCACATCTCTCCCTCCCTGCTTATAGTTTGAGCTCTCTGATCCTGCACCCTTGGTGACCCACCCCCCCCACACAAAGAAAAACCTCAGTAGACAAGAGTCCAACATGCAAAACAACATTCATCTTAAAACAGTAATTTCTCTCAAAAGCTCCTGACTTTCTTCTACCCGCGAGAGCATATGAAATTTTCCTTTAACAAGCTCTGTTAACATTCTTTGATTGCTGGGCAACAGATGCCTGCACCCCCTGAGCTTTAACAGCAGTTTTACAAATTATTTTCGTCTATGCGCCACCCCTGCTGACATATCTGAAAAAATCCGACATGTAGTCCCCTCGTTGATGGCGAACTGTCTCCACTGAATTGCTTTCGATAAAATACTCCCTTTAATTCTGGAATCAGCAAAGTTAATTAAAATGGTACCAGGGTACTTGGAATTAGGGATAGGATGGGCGGGAACTCGATGACTTCTGGTTAGTGTTAGATCCCCAGAATAGTCTGGAAGCACTTTTTGTTTAATGAATGTTTCAACCCAACGAAGCGTGTTAGTACCCTCCTTCCCCTCAGGTACTCCCACTATTCGAAAATTCGAGCGACGTGAGGGATTTTCTAATTCTTCCAGTTTGGTCTCCAGGGCGATCTTGTCTGCCGTCACTTCACTGACTTTCTGAATTGTGGAGCTCATCTGGTCCTCCAAGTGGGCTATCCTAGACTCTGCTTCTTAAAGCCTAGCGGGGATACCTGAGCTAGATTATTCATTTTTTTCCAGCCCGTGATGAAGAACGGCTGTCTCATGCATCTGGGACTTTTTCATCTCCCTGATCTCTTCCAGTATGAGATTAAGCAACGTTTTCATTTCAACCTGCAGCGAGTTAGCCTTGGAAGAATTTTCTTGCAGAGTTTTGGTGATCTGACTTGAGAATTCCAGGCCCTTCTCCATAGATACACCAGTTTTTTGCTGGAGTTTCTGCCCACTCTCTAGCTGTTGTTTAAGGATGTTTTCTGCACTAGAGGATTGCTCAGGGAATGGATACTGCTCTGCTATAACACATGCGTTATCCAGGCAAGGCGATGAGTTTCCCACCTCTACACGGATGGTAGAGGTGGGAGGCCTAGCTTGTCAAGGCCGAAGATGGGGCTTCGTGGGATGGTGAAATATGCAGCCTTTCGAGGGAATTAATTGTTGTGTCTTCCTTTGGGGTAGCAGACGGTGACCTACTTATGATGGACTTTGGGACACTGATGGCTGAGTGCTCTTTTTAGCGAACAATGGGAAGTCTTTGTGACTCGCTAACTTGTTGCACCCTGGGGTGATTCAATAGTCAGACCCTTTTTTACCCCATGGGAGTCATCGATTAAGGGGATAGGGTCCTCACCCCTTCGGGGATGTTCAGATTGCTCAAATTGTGGCTCAAACAGCTCTTCTGTAAAGCTTTCAAAACTGGAATTTAGCTCCAGGCGATTTGTTATGCCTGAGTCCTTAGCCACAGATGGAGCCCCCTTAGCTTGAGCTAGGCATTTTTTTGCTTTCATTCCAGTCTTAGCATCAACCCTAGCTACGGCATTAGCTTGCATTAGGAGTTTTCCTATCTTCGTTCCTTCTCTCTTTTACCCCTTAGGTAACCTTTGGTAACCTTTAATGTCCTCAACTTTTCAAACTTTCTATAAAGTTACAACTTCACCGATTTGGTCTGCTCACCAATTTCTCAAAAGTTTGTCGAGTGGCGAAATGCTAGTCTTGTTCACAGCCCTGCCATCTTAACAGCTCCTCTGCTGCTGCTGCTGCTACTACTGAACGTCTCGCTTAGCTCCTTTAAAGTCTGTCCCTCATGCGTCAATCTCATTCAGTTGGCTATGGCACTGCTATTTTAATTCAAACTCTGCCTGAGAAGACCTTCGGTGCCCTCAAACGGTGAGGCTTCAAACCGGGCTTTAAAGCTCCTTTTCCGTGCTCTTACACATCAAGTGCTGCAGCCTTTCAGTACTCTGTCTTCCGCAGCCTTTAAAACAGTCCACTCTTTCCAACTGAGGCATATAATTTTCGAGTTGGGCACTCCACGTCCCTTCTCATTTTTATTGCTATTTCGCTGGCTCGCTGACTCAGCTCTTGGAGATTCCGCTCATAACTCAGTTTGTCTTGGCTCCCGGCTCCGCTTTTCCCAGACGAAAGCCATTCAAGTATCCACTGCGGTCTTCCCTCCGGTGGGCGGGGCCATGATCACCTGGGCTATGGAGAGGCGGGTATCTCCATAGCCTTCCTGTTAATTCTATTACTTTTAACATGAAATAAGATTGTTATTTTCACGTAGGTTCACTAGTTTATTATAAATTAGGCCTGGATGAAATATTTATTACTCCACTATAATTTCAGTAATTTATCTTTAGGCTTTTTATGCAAAATTCCAAAAATGACACCATTTTATAACTTTGTGTAATTATGCACCATTCATGGCAAAAATGTACTGTTAAATGCACCATCTGCACCGAAAATGTACTGGAATGCACCTGAACAACAGAACTTAAGCAGCTCTTGTCCACAGTTTATTTAAATACAGCAGCATGCCACAAATTGACGTGAGGATGCATTTTGTGCTAAAATATACTACAAAATGACATATTTGCCTAAAGTTTGTGTAATTACAAGGAAGCAAATTACATGAACTTCGCACACCCCTAGAATAGACGCAATAGCTTTATAGTTACAAATGTTTCACCCAAACCTGATATAAATCAACCTAATGCTATGCCTTTGTAAATATTTACATACAGCAGGAACTAGCTTTCATTTACAATTATGCAGTACAACAGTGACCTCACTGAAGGCTCCAGATACTGGGCTAGAACTAAAGAGAAGAAATCAAGTTGCTGTAGACTAATCAAGAAGAGTGGATTTGAAAAGTCGTGATGTTAGGCCTTTCTGGAATATGTAATGGTTAGACACAGGGGAAGGAGAATTCTGTTTCTCTGCAATAAGGTAAGAAAATAAGTTCCCTCCCATTCTGGCAAAAGAGAATATGGTGTGTGATTAAAAAAAGGTTGTTATTGAGCTAACAGTACATTAAGAAGAGTAGTGTGGAAAATATGAGTAGAGAATTCCAAAGCCCACCACTGCTTTTGAAAAAGATTATTTTGTTGATCAGGAACCAGTATAGTGTAGGGATAACCTCTCAGTGAGGAAGAACAAGAGGCAAGGGAACTGCCAGAATCTGGATAATCTGCATTGGGTGTGAATAGACTTGTCAGATGTTAGTTGTTAATTCAGGAGGTAGGTGTCCATACCACCTTAATAAACATACTCTGGTTAGGACACAGCTGTTCTAACAGAATATCTGCTCACACCCTGGTAGGAATGGCACAAGCAGCAAGCCGTTCCCTAGAGAAACTTATGTAAAGTTTAAGCAGTACTAAAAAATGATGAAGTCAGCAACAAATTAAAATTCCCAAACTCAAGTACAAAAAAAGAAAAAATTTAATGATCAAAAAGATCAAAACTGTCAAAATCACATAAGGGTAAGTAAGTAAAGTTTTTTTTCTTATCGTTTGAATGCAAAATTGTTGAAAAATGCCTGTAGGAACAATGAAGAGCAAAAGTTAGCTTACAGTCTATCTGATTACCTAAAAATGGACCAGCAGACTGTTCCGCCTTCATTGAGTCTGGGAAGTCAGAGATATTGTCATAAATCTTCTACCTAGGTGCACTCAATTATTTTCAGTCTTCATTATACATTTCTTGATAACTGCAATTATAGTCTCAAGGAGTGAGACAGGCCTTTTTTCCTGCTGAGAAAAAAACTACTTATACAGGGAAAGTCACTCCTGGTGTCTGTAAAGCTTCTGGGTTCTCAGGTTTCTTGGCACTAGGTCAATCTCGAACCAGGGCTTTCGCAGAGTTCATTCTCAAGTGGTTATCTAGATCACCATCAGAGGAAGAATCCTTTCACTCTTTCGTGTCTCTGTAACCGAAACAGGAACCCAAGAACTTGACCCTTGCCAGCAGTTTCAGTCACTGGCTGCTATCTAGAGCCAGGAGATCATGAGACTTTTTTGCCAATAGTCAGGTTAAATCTCCATCTGTTTCAGATATTTTGTTCTCTTCCAGTAATGTTCGGAAGAGGGTGTAGTTCAGATAAAGCTTTATCCTGCATGCTAACCAATTTCCTAACACCAATGTTGGCAAATACTCACAAAATTGCCACCTTCTGCAACCACCCTGCAAGTTTTCCAATCACAGGCAACTGTATTTTAGACAATTCGGCAGAGATCTCTCCTTAGGCAAGATGCCAATATTCTCATGAGTTGTTGGATATTTCTTGTCGCACAAAGTCTCAGTGGCTACCTTTTGTGTAGGTGCATATTTAAGTTGCTTATATACAGGAAACATCAAGTTCATGAAGCTGTCCCTCATGCCAGTGACTAAAAGCTTTATCAGCATGGGGGATCTGCTTTCTTGGTTCAACCTCTTCATCGCAGATGACACGTTCCTGACCACAAATTAAGATGATCCTTGCCTCTTGATATTGCTGGACCTTTATGCTGCCTTCCACACAATTGACCCTCCTACCATTGTGTTATATCCTATGTTTCTTCATTGCTCATGTTCTTTTATGTATTTGCAACCTAGTACCTTGGTTGCTAGGTTATTGTAGAATGTTCCACTCCTGATCTTCAGTTGAAGACTGGGGCTTCTTGGATGTGCACTCTGATAGATCTTATGCTGTACTTGAAATTCCTAAATAAACGTAATCCTTAAGTTTATCTCCTTCTCCTGTCATACTTCGGATACAACATAAATTGGCGACGAGGTGGTCAAGTCAGCATTATCTACGGACCTACGCCTAAATATTCATTTTAAACAGATCTCATCAGACTTCAGCGCTCATCATTGATTTTTTTTTCAATTTTTACCTTCCTCCATGAATTCAAATCTTCTATCAACCTGCTTCAAATTGAATTTCTTCTAGAAACAACATTGACTTCATTTAAAAGTAAGCTATTTTTCTTATAACCTGTGATTTGATAGCACCAGCGCCTGTTTCTCTCACTGTGTTATGATTGCACCAGCGGCTGCTCATTAATTTACCTACTGTTCCAGTTATCACTTTGATGTGGCTTTACCTCTTATAAATCTTACAACAGCCAGTAGAAAATAACAGTGACTTCTTTTAAAAAATAAACTGTTTATTTATTTTTGTGATTTGATTGCACCTGCGCCTGCTTATTCTTTCTTACTGTGCTCTGATTGCACCAGCACCAGTTTTTAATTATTTTTCATTTCATCTCATTTCAAATTGGTACTTCCCTCACCAACGCTCAGCGGCTGTTAATCTGACCGTGCCTTTGATTGCACCTGCGGCAGACCTTTTTTCATTTATTTTCACTGAACCTACTAAACAATTTTAAAAGCGTAATACACTTTTTTCCCGTTTTTTATTTTTCTATTATTTCTTCTAATTTGACATTTTAAATTATTCTGTATATTGTCCTCTACCTCTTTAGAACTTTCGCTGTTTAAAAATCGCCATTCTCCCTTCACTGGCGGTTTAAACAGCACGAGAACGACGCGCGTTGCATTTCTTCTCCTTCGGCGTCCATCAGCTGTCTTCACAACAAAGCACGTCATCACGAGTTGACGTTTGGATACACGTCATCACGTACAACGTAGCGGCCATTTTGGGTTGCTTAGCTACGATGACCACAACTCGTCGTTACAAACCTCGACGTTATTTCATCCTACAAGGTATTCTTTTATACTCGCTTATTTTTGTTTCTTCGCTGATACACTCAGCTCTAAGACTGGGTGTTTACAAACTATCTCACGCTACTGATATTACTTATTTACAACGTGTGTCAATAACGCTGATACACACAGCTTACATTGTTCTTCGTATTTATTTTTACAACAACGTGTGTTTTCTACGCTGATACACACAGCTGACATTACATATTTACTACAACGTGTATCATTTACGCTGATACACACAGCTGACATTGCATATTTACTACAACGTGTATCATTTACGCTGATACACACAGCTGACTTTCATATTTACTATGTGTCAATTACTCTGATACATACAGCTAATTTTGTTCACTCTGCATTTCTTATTTCTACGCTATATATATTTCAACTAATATGTACAATTGAAGCTATACATTGTTAAGTCTATTTTGATTACATTCTATGTTCTTTTATATTCATATGTTATTATTTTATTAATTCAGGATGGCTCAACAAACTGCGGTTCTTCCATCTTCCTTTCTTCCAGAACCAGGTACACCAAAAATAAAATGGTCACATTGGTTTAAAGCTTTTAATAGTTACATAATTGCCATTGATGCTGTAAAATTTTCTGCTGCTAGAAAAAATGCAATGTTATATAGTGCTTTAGGTGCTGAAGGTCAAAGAATTTTTGATCATCAACCCCCTGTTATTAGACCTCCTTCAGATGATTGGAATGAGTACACTGAAGCTATTGCTCGTTTAGAAAAATATTTTAAGGACGAACCAAGTGTAATTGTTGAAAGACATAAATTTTACACCCGCAAACAAAGAGAAAATGAAAAGATTTATATATTTTTAGCTGAGTTAAGAATTTTGGCTGCAACTTGTGAATTTGAAGGTCCTATTGATCAGTATCTCAGGGATCAAATTGTTGTAAATTGTTTAAACAACAAAGTTCAGAAAAGAATTTTATGCTGTCGTAATCCTTCATTGCAAGAAACTTTTGAATTAGCCAGGGGAATAGAAAGATCTGCTTTTGCTTCTAAAGAGTTAAGCAATAATAAACCTACACATGTAGATTTAGTGAAATCTACTTCCTACAAAAATAATTATCAACATATTCAATCTCCTAAACTAGAATGGAAAAAGTCTGATAAACCTCCCACTTGTTATAGATGTGGATCTAAATTACACCTTGCCAATTCAACTTCTTGTCCAGCCTTAAAAAAACAATGTACTAATTGTAAAAAAATTGGTCATTTTGCTGCAGTGTGCAAGTTCAAGTCCAAGACAATGTACCTTGAAGTCTCTGATTCTGATATTTCTAATACAGGTGAAGAAAAAATTGTTAAAAAATATTATTGTCTGTTGACATGATAGATGATCATGAAGATCCTTCTATCTATGATCCAGTATGTGATCTAAAAATTGGTGAGATTCTTTTTAAGGTAACTGTAGATTCGGGATCTCCTATCACCATCATTGCGGATTTTCTTTTCCTTAAACATTGGGAAGAAAATTTACTCCTACCTCCTGATATTCGTACTGTTGCATTTAATGGCAAAGTCATTGATTTAATGGGATTCTTCAACGACAGTTTAACCTTTGAAGATCGATCTATTCAAGCAAAAATCTATGTATCTAAAAAAGGTTATAATGTCTTGGGTTGGAGAGATCAAGGAAAATTCCCATTAGTATTAAGACCTGGTACTAGAAACCCTATTTCTTTAGATCGTTCTACCACAATTAATGCTCTGGTTACTGAGGAATTATCCCTAGACAGTATCATAAATAAATACAACAATGTTTTTTCTGATAATCTTCGTTCAGTTAAAGGCTTTGAACATTGAAGCCTGATGCTGTTCCAGTAGTCCATAAGGTAAGACATGTTCCACTGAGCATTATGGAAAGACTGAAGAATCATCTTCAACAGCTGAGTAAAGAGGGAGTCATTGAAAACATCAATTCTTCGTTATGGGTTTCTCCAATTGTAGTCGCACTCAAGAAGAACTGTGATGAGCTCAGGCTATGTGTAGACCTTAGAGCTCTAAACAAAAATATTCAGGTGGATTGTTTTCCTCTCCCGCGTATTCAGGATATGTTGGCTCAATTAAGAGGTACAAAAGTTTTCTCTACCATAGACCTACGAGCAGCTTATCATTAGATAGAGTTATGTGAAGAGTCCTCCAGAGACCTAACTGCTTTCAACACTCCTTTTGGTCTTTATAGATATCTAAGGTTACCTTTTGGTCTTGCCTCAGCGGCAACAGTTTTTCAGAAATTGATGTTTCAGATATTTGGAGAAGTTTGTGATGTTTTAGCCTATCAGGATGATATCTTGATCTCTACTAACACTGTGGAAGAACATCTTGTCAAACTTGATCAAGTTATTGGTATTTTAAGTGACCATGGTATGACTGTTAAAAAACAGAAGTGTAAATTTCTCCTCAGTGAGGTTGAGTATCTTGGTCATACCATCTCCCATTAAGGCATTGCTCCAAAACATGATCTCTTGCAAGGCATTCGTGATTGTGCTCAGCCCATTAACAAAGATCAATTAAGATCATTTTTGGGTTTAAGTGAATTTTATTTGAGATTCGTACAGAATTTTGCACACGTTAGTGAGCCTTTGAGGTCGCTTACTAGGAACAATGTTAAATTTGTGTGGGATGAAGTGCATAAAGTGGCTTTTGACTCTTTAAAGGATTTAATTATACATGCTCCAGCTCTAAAGCCCTTTGATGAGAAAATCTATCTTTTATTACAGTGGATGCTAGTAATACTGGCTTAGGTGCTGTACTGAGTCAAGCTGATGGTGGGATTGAAAATGTTGTTGCCTTCGCATCCCGTCAACTTTCCTCTTCGGAAAGAAATTATAGTACCATTGAAAAAGAAGCCTTAGCTTGCGTTTGGGGAGTTAGACATTTTTCAACGTATGTTTGGGGTCGCGAATTTGTTTTGGTGTCAGATCATAAACCATTAATTTTTATTTGGAATGACAAGGGTTTAAGGAATGCTAGCCCAAGATTAAGTCGTCTTCTTTCAAAGCTTTATGACTTCAATTTCATTATGAGGCATATTCCTGGTGGGAAGAACTTCACGGCAGACTTCTTGTCCAGGTGTCCTTCAAGTTCTTTGAAGTTTTCTCCTATTCTTGATGACAAAGAAGTAGTAGTTAACCTTCTGGATGGGCTAATTATAGCAAAGGATGTAGTTTCTGAGTCTGACTGAATTAAAGAGTCTTTGCAGGATTTTTCTTTTCGTACATTAAAAAAGTACATTGCAGAAGGTTGGCCAAGGGAAAATCTTATTGATAAGGATCTTCTCCCTTTCTCTAAAGTCAGAGATGAATTAAGTTTGGAGGGTGATTTCCTTTTGAGAGGTGTTTCCCTCATTCCCCCTGTTTCTATTCGAGACAAGATTATTGATATTGCTCACAAAGGTCATGGTGGGATCACAAGCACCAAAAAGAGATTGAGACTTCATTATTGGTGGCCAGGGATGGACATCTTTGTGGATACCTTCTTGAATGGCTGTAGCGAGTGTTCTTATGCCGAGAAATCCTTGCATACTGTTAACAAACCCTTGTGTCCTGTTGCGTTCCCTGACAGTCCATGGGAAAAACTAGGTATGGATTTCCTAGGGCCTATTGGTGGTTTAAACCAGGGTTTTAGATTTATACTTACAATAGTAGACTATCACTCCAAGTGGGTTGCCTGTGAGTTTTTAAAAGAACCTAATACCTATAATGTCATAAAATGTCTTAGAAAACTTTTTCAGTCCGAAGGAATTCCTAAATTTTTTGTATCGGACAATGGGGTACTATTTGTATCTCATGAGATGAATAGTTTTTTGGATAATTTTGCCATTAAACATCTTACCACTGCTTTGTACTCCCCACAAGGCAACGGTTTAGTGGAGAGAGTGAATCGTGTCCTGAAGGATGCAGTCCAATTAGCTATTTCGTCTGGCCTTTGTGTTCAGGATGTTGTCTGTGACAGAGTTTGGTCGTACAACAACACACCACACTCAACTACTGGGGTGACACCATTCCTCTTGTTAAGAGGGAGACAGTCCTTTAATGAATTATCCCCTGGTTGGGTTGTTAGTAAAACCTCTCAAGGAAAGGATGTTGTTGATCTTGATCTTGTCAAAGATGAGGTTGTATCTGCTCAGCTCAAGTCCAAAATTAGGTATGATACAGAAAGAAATGTCCTTAAACGTTGGTGACAAAGTCAGAATCCGAAGACCATGTAAGGTCAAAGGTTCAAAATTTTATCCGGAGACAACTATTGTTCCAATCAGCAAACATGCTGTTAAGGTTACTGGTGGTAAGTGGTGGAGTAAAAGGGCTGTTTCAAAAGTGAAGGGCTCGGACATTGCTCTTAATGATGTTTCAGGCTCAAACGTTATCCCTAATGCAGTTGACTTTAACATTTTGTCTCCTTATAACCTTCCTTCGTGTAATTCCAATGTGGGTGATGGGGCTCTGTCATTGTTTGACAATTCTAATGTACATGAGGAAGAGTTAATTCAATCTGCTGTTTTGACGAATTCTGATGATTATAACACGACTTCTTCAGACGTAGCTGAACTTTGCTCAGGTTCCTCTGAGGCCTCTGCATCCTGTTCAAGGTCAACTTTACACCTAAATATTTGGATGATTACATTACTTGATATGTTGTTTGATTGTAAATTTATTGTTTCCTCTTTTGTTTTCTCTCACCTGGTTTATTTTAATATGTTTTGTTTGTTATGTGTGTTTTGTTTTTTGTAATTGTGGGGAAGGAGGTGTGTTATATCCTATGTTTCTTCATTGCTCATGTTCTTTTATGTATTTGCATCCTAGTACCTTGGTTGTTAGGTTATTGTAGAATGTTCTACTCCTGATCTTCAGTTGAAGACTGGAGCTTCTTGGATGTGCACTATGATAGATCTTATGCTGTACTTGAAATTCCTAAATAAACTTAATCCTTAAGTTTATCTCCTTCTCCTGTCATACTTCGGATACAACACATTGTCCACACCCTCAAGTCTAAAAAGGAATTCACTGGCAATGCCATTCACTGGCTCTCCTCCTTTCTTTCAAGTCAACACCAGTTTGTTCACATGGAGACCTTCAGGTCCCAAAAGATTCCTATCAACTGCAAAGCCCCCCAAGGTTCCATAGTGTCTACTTTCACCTGCAACCTCTAAATGGACATCCTTGGGGCTCTACTTACAGATAACAGAATCATGATTCCACAATATGTAGACGATACACAACTTTACTTGAAATGTTCCCCTGCTTCAGACATCCAACTCCTCAAGGACTGCCTGTACCTCATCTACACCTAGAGGTCCAGAGCCTAGACATAATTCCTGGTATTTACAAAGAAATATACATACCTTTCTAATTGACTTAAGTCACAACAGAATAAAAGTGACGCATAATATCTGTGTGACAAAGCATTCCAGTGAGTGCGCTGCTGTCACTCGAATTGTTGGACGGCAGCGCACTCACTGAATTCGTTCACCAATTGAGAAGGACACTTATTCACCCTGATTCCTTTTTAATTGTAGGATCGTCGTGAGCACGATAATTTTTCACGGCACTTACACTCGAGAACCATATCCTGGAATGCTTTGTCACACAGATATTATGCGTCACTTTTATTCTTTTGGAGTTTGGAAAAGGCATGGTTCATTTGTCACGAGAACGGACACTAGACACTTAAATAATCCGTGGACGAAATTCTAACTTCACAACCATGTACTTCGAAACTTCTCCGCCATGCACTAGTGTTTAAGATGGGATACATGTGAAATGAACTATACACATGTTGTTTTCTCTTTCATCAGCCCTGAAGAGTCGTGTTGACTCAACTTTGAACACGACGAAACACGTGTCGGCTGAATGTGGACCTAATAAACATCTTTCCAAAAGGATTATTAATACAAAGATTTGCTTTTGTTTACTACTTGACTGTTACAAACTCCATAGAGATACAATTTCTTAAATTACGTTGTTAATGTGGTTGCGAGAGCATTGCTTTCTTTAAGTTGTGAAAGTCTTGTGATTTTCTTATGAACGGTTAAGGGCTTCCCCGTTCGCACTTTACGCACCGCGCCCTACACCTTTCCAATGGAACTTAACGTTGACTCCAGGCAGAACGCCCCAACTTTCTGAATTTCTTAAAAAACCCTTCACAGCCTTTTTCCATATCATTTACAAAGTCATCATGTCCAGCATGCCCACTTATCTTGTGGACAAGTTTATAATCGATTGTAAGTCTAGGACATACACAGACTGGCCACTATCCAGCGGAAACTAAGAAGTGTAAAAGAAAAACAAGGCAGCTTGCCTTTTCTATCTATGCATCCAGAAACTCGAACAATATCCCTGTTTCCATAAGGAGCACCTCACCACTTGTTAAATTTAGGAAATAGTTTGAGATAAACCTCCTTAAAGAACACTATATCAAAATGCAGTAACAATCTGTTAGACCTGGCATCTTTGGCGTGGTTTCCCCTGTCTTTTTGCCTCTACCTCCTGTATTTTTGATGCTGTGCTGGATTTAATTTTTGCTGGTTTAATAGCTTTGGGCACTTTGCCACTACTGATCAGGGTCAAAGTGCAAGTGCTCCCTGTGGAAATTGTAATTGTGATTGGTTATCAATGATTGGCATATTTGTATTACCAAGAAGTCCCTAGTGATTCAAATACTACTAGTGGGCCTGCAGCACTGATTGTGCCACCCACACGAGTAGCCCTAAAATGGTGGCTCAGGCCTGCCACTGCAGTGCCTGTGTGCCGTCTGTGAACTGCCATGTCCTCCTGGTCAGTGTCCCCACTGACCAGTCCTAACCCTTCCCTTCCTGTGCACATTGGTCACCCCTATGGAAGGCCCAAGGTACCCCTTTGGGCAGGGTGCAGTGTATGTGAAAGGTAGAGCATGTACTAGTACAGGTGACATGCTCTGGTAGTGAATTACAGCCATTTTCGTTTTTCACTATTGTAAGGCTATATTGCCTCATAGGCTATCATGGGGAATGCTGGCTACTCTGTCTACCAGCATATCTTCCCATAGGAGCAATATAGGACATAAAAGTCTGGTATCCCTGAACTCAGAATTTAATAACACATATTTTAGGAAAGGTTGTTTTTAAATCCTGTGTTTCAGAACAGCACTTTTAGAAAGTTGCTGTTCTCTTGTCTGACCTTTCTGTGTATCCTTGGATTGTTTGTGAATTGATTGTCTGGTTTGTGAGTGACAGGGGCTGGGTGGCTCCGAGAGGCTGAGTGGGCCATCCCTGGGCTGAATAGCTCCATCTGCATCTAGAGTGGTGGGAGGGGGTAGCACCTGGGCCTGAATAGGGCTGTGCCCGCCTTCCACAATGCTGGCTCCACCTCCTGCTGGGCAGCTGATGGCCCTGACCCTCTCTGAAAGGAAAGGAGAGGCCAGGAAAATAAAGTGCTCAAGGAACCCCCAGAACTGGTTCAGACCGGGCTCAGAGCCCTCCTGCACAAAGGGAACAAAGACTTTTAGGGGTATAAGTACAGGACCCCTGCCTACAGAACATTAGATCATCCAGGAATCAAGAAGGAACCTCTGTCAAGGAGAAAGCTGAAACTGAAGAAGGAAGACTGTCCTGCTGTTGCTCTGCTGGACTGACCTGCTATTGCTTTGCTGCCAAGGAGAGGGGAAGGACTTTGCTTGGTGCTGTGTCCCCTTGCTTGAAGGAATCTCCAAGGGCCTGAGAAGAGCTAGCTCCCTGTTAAGAAGTCCCAGGAACAAAAGGACTTCACCCCCAGATTCCCTGAACTCTGCTGAGAAAGTTATTTCCTTCCAGAGTGCTTGGGCCAATTGTGGTGCCTCTGGAAGTTGTACCTGTGTTGGGAAGCTGGAAACCAAGATTTTAAAGACTTTCTGCAAGTTTTCACGCATCGCTCGCTTGCGGGGCGCATCCCCGTCAGTGCGAGGATATTCCCGCCGCCGCGAAGGCCGAGATTGTCGCAGCGCCTATCGCCGCTGCCAGAGTCGTCGCATCCTTCGCTTGCGGGATGCACCAGTCCGTGCGGGAAGATTACCATCGCTGCGAGTATTGTCTCAAAGGCTGTCGTCACTGGGTGAGATCGGCAAACCGTTTGCTTGCGGACCGCATCACGTTGCTGCCAGAGTCATCTCAAAGCCATTGCATCGAGGGGCGGCGAGAGGAGAAGATCGCCGCTGAGCAGCGCATCGTCGAGGCACCGGAGATCGGCGCCACCCCGAAGATTGTTGCATCGAACCTTTTGCGTGCCGCTTCCACTAAAACCTGTGCACCAGAATCCACGCAAGGGATTGCATCCCTCCCCATACAGACCGAAGTCACCGCAACACGCCAGCTACATCCAGCGGGGTTGTTGCATCGCCTCCCCAGGGTCTCAGGAGTGACGCATTGCTTGCTTTTCAACGCTACAGCTTTCACTTGGAACTTTTGTCGCATCTAACGGTACTGTTGGCTAAAACGTAACGCAACTGTGAATTATTTTAACGCAACCTTAAGAACTCATTTGAAACCATATTCTTGAACAGTGTGTGTTGGATTTTTGTCGTTTTGGTCTTGTGCAGTTTAGATCAAATAACTTTATTTTTCTGTACTGTTGTGGAGTCAGTTTGTGGTGTTTTCACTGTATTACTGTGAGTGTTGGTACAAATACTTTACACATTGCCTTTGATAAGCCTGACAGCTCGTGCCAAGCTACCAAGGGGGTGAACAGGGGTTATCTAAAGAGTGATTCCTCCTTACCCTGTCTAGAAGCAAGGGTCCCTATTTGGACAGTGGTACCTACCACTGCCAACTAGAGACACCGAGTTCTAACACAATCAATAAGCAGCTACCTCTCCTATCACTTGTTGACCGTATGCTCTGCCACCTTTTTGCCTGTGTTCACACTAAACAAACACCACATGCATATTTACGGAATATTTTAGATGATGGACAGGGCCAGACGGGCCTTTTATTCCACTGGGAATTTCACAGAGGCCTGGAGACTTTCAAGGCCTGTTTCGAAAGCCCAGGGCTGCTGATTGTGCCTCTGTTACTTTCCCCAGCTTCCTGAGGGTAATTGCAGCAGGCACAGGGAGAGAGGGTGGTAGTGGGAAGGTAGAGAGAAAGCGATCAGACAGGGAGATTAGAGAGAGGAAAGAAGAAGAGAGAGAGAATGGATCCATAGAAAGAGAGAGACAGTGCAAGAAGACTGGTTTGTGCATTTTTACCAGCTTTTGGTTCCCTAGTCCTTCTATGACAATGCACTCTGCCACAGGTTACAGAAGCCCTGCAAAAGACAAGAACATGTATGGGTAGTGTTCCGCACACCCACTGGCAAGGCAAGCTATGTAAAAGATAACAATACAGCAGCATGCTTTTTCTTCCCACCCCATGTTTTTATGTGCTATTCGAGTAAACACAGCGGATAACTCACTCCTGGGTATTTTACAAAAGCTAACCAATAGTTCATAGTTGAGAATTACAACTAAGCTAACCTGCACACTTCAAAAAACCATAGAGATGTATTGTGCCAATCTTAGAACTTGAAGCTATGGAGGTGCGCAGAGGCAATTGAAGTTAGTAGGCCAAAGAACATTTTTAATTGTGCACTTCACAAATTTGTAATATTTCTTGAAATTACATAGTTGCATGTGATTGTTGCAAGTGAGGGACTGGTTCACACAGAAAATGTTTTAACGAGAAACATTTTCCGCTTGAACCAGTCTGCTCTGAATATATCAAGACTTATTTTTTACACAAAGTTAATGTTCATGTAAAACTGTCACAAAAGATATTGGCAATCCACATTTCTCTCTGAAATAGTACTGCACAAAATATCCAATACAGTTCATCAAACTTCACACACAAATGACACAATTGCATGCAACACTACACCATAGATGACTCAGTGGAATAAGTCCAAGATGAATCAGGTTAATGTTGCTTGGCAATGGGAAAAGGGCATGTAAAGTGCTCAGTACAATCTAAACAAAAGGGCAGAGTTGTGTTCTGAAACACACATACCAGCAACATTCTCCGAAAAATCCTCTTTCCCCATCCTCTTACCAGCAGATTTAGAATCAATGGCAGGGCAGAGCATTCTTTGGTTTTTAAAGGTAAATACCAGTGTTACGTTCACATTAATTTTCCAATTTATTCTTTATGACCACCTCTCTTTCATCCAGGCACCTCCATTTCGTTTTTCCTCTAACCATCATTTTCCCAGATTTCTGGTGGTAGTATCTCTGTCTTTTTCCTATATGGCTTGCTCTTTCCTTTCATCAGCCCAAACTATTGTTTTACTCAATTTCCCATCCTCCTTCTTTTTACGCTTATCTTCTCTGTACTATCTCAGTTTTTTACTGGTAAGAAAGTGATTTGCCCACCCCAAGAAATCAAGTCATAAAGCCCAATAGAAGATTTCTATCATTTAAACTTGAGTTCAATCCTTGGGAGCTATGGCACTGAGCAGAAAGGCTTAACTTCAAGAAAATGTGCAAACTATTTAGAGATACCAAAACAGTTAAAAATTCCAAAATATAACACAAATCTCACTCTATTTATAAGCACAGCATAACATTTAACAAACAAAATGACACCAAAAAAACACAAATCCATTTAGGGGAACCCGAGATATGGATTTTCAAACATTTAAGAGAAAATGTGACAATACTAAGTGCTTCTCATGTATGACCAGGAATTAGACACTATTTTAGGCCAATAACAATGGTGCATGGGGCAATTATGCCATGCCACTTCATGGTCAAGGTTTTTACCTTCTGAATTAGCCTCTGTAATGGAAGTCCAAATCCTCCAATGGTGCAAAGGCAGCAAGCTGTATCCAGCGAAGACCCTTCAAAGTCGGATAGACAAGGTCCCGCTGAAGCTTTTGGTTTTGATGAGGAAATCTCGCAGCAGAATAAGTCATATTTCACCACCAAAGAAATCCTCCTGGTGATCAGCTACTGATTGTGCCTTCACTGTTCAAGATTTCTTTTTTTTTTTTTGGTGCAAAACGTTTTTTAAGTACTGTCAAGTGTACACAGGGTCACGCCTACAACCCTGAGGCCGGCCGCTATCTGTACAAATTATCAGGAAGTCACGATGCATAAGAAGACATGTTACATATACAATCTCGTATTTGTTATTGAAACATAATGACAGTACGCATATTCAATATGAGCAAATCAACGCGTCTCACTTTTCATATTTTTTTTTTTTAAACTACAACACGTGCGGTATCTTAGCTGTATGTGGGATGTTTTCGTACATCAGTATAGTGGAGAGCCTACATCAGGTCACGGCACACTACATATAATACATCTCAAAAGTGCATAGCAGAACTGGAACAGACCATCGCTTCCTGCCAAGGTAACATCCTGGTTCACCGTGAATATAGTATATGACAGTCAACCATACAGCGCCGTCCGAAGATTAATGCACCCTATCGGTGGCACGAGCAGTCCTCAGTACTATGAAGGGGGAACATTAATAACAGTAACTGAAAGCATATCCGTATATCACGTACCCCCCTTGTCCATTGACCATAAGAGTTCTCAATAACATGCCATCAATGCAATGCCCAGACATTCAATCTTAGGCCTCCTCCGCAGACACATCTATCAAATAACATTGTAGTGGAGCCCATATGTCAGTAGGTCTGGAGGTGACCGGTAACAGCTCAGAGTAGGTATGCAATTGTTCTTGACAGTACACCATGTCTTTCATCCAATCCTTGAATTTGGGGGCTCTACCCCTCCCCCATCTACATGCCACTCTTCGCTTAGCCAATAACATAGCCAGTGCCACATATTTGCGGTGGGCTGCCTGAAGCGTTTCCACATAACCCAGTAGTGCTAAAATCGGGGATGGTTCCACCAGTGTGTGTATCATTTTGGATATTGCCGTAAAAACTTGACACCAGTAGCGATGTACTTGATCACACCCCCATGCAAGGTGTAGGAAATCCACCCCCGGAGCCCCACATCTGTCACAATTGTCAGTGGCTCTCAACTGGAATCTGTGCATACGTGCAGGTGTGTGATATAATCTATGTATGAATTTGTAGTGAATAATCCTATTCCTACTACTAGATGATATGCGTTCCGTCTGCTGCAGACAGAAATCCCACAGTTGTGGTAAATAAGGTTTACCTATGCGGAATTTTATGCGGTAAAGTTTAATAAAATAGCTCAATCCAAAAATGAAAGGCAGAGTCCGTGGTATCTGAGTTTTATAAGGGTTTTATTCCATATAATGGAATGGTTCGAACCAGGTATCATGTTCCATCACCACAAAGGTTCAGGAAGGGATAGACAATGCTTTATTAACAGTGTACAATATATATAGTCAATGCATAAAATGGTGATGGATACAGAAGGCGTAACAGCTGAGAGAAACGAGATAAGAACACATGTACGTAACAGAAGGCGTGCACAAGGGCGTACACGGAGGTGTGTGCTAGAAACGTCATATGAAAGTGTCATAAGTGGGTGGATTCATAGAGGAATCCTGCAGTGTCAGCAGAAATATGTGGCTGGATGCGCGCGCAGGCAACATGACGTGTGATTGACGTGGAACTGGAGGGTGAAGGGGTCTTGACATTTAGCTCCGAAAGGGGAGACAGAAGTCTGGCGTGTCAGAACAACCTAATCCCAATCATATCTGATATCTAGTGTTTGAGGAACTGTATTATCTAGAAGGAAAGGTCTCTCGGGCAGAGGCTATTCTATACTGACTGTTAGTGCGTGCATAAGCGTCTACGTGTCTGCGTGTAATGCGAGGGGCCATGGGCCTACCATGGTAACAGGAGCAGTGAATTACTTGCATGGAGACAGTGAGGCCGGGCCCTTTGCTCTGCAGCTTCGAGGATGTTTACCTAAAATACTAGACAGGAATGTATTTTCGAGGAGCGGAGCAGATAACTTGAAGGCTGAATACAGTCTTGGCAGGCAAGTAGGCCGAGCCGGGCACCGCTCGCCACGCAGGGAGTAATGCAGAGGTCATGGATACAGAATCCGGGCTGCAGCTTTCAGAGGCAGAAGGCAGGAAGAGAGAAAGGCTCGATGGCAGAAAATCAGGGCCTAACTCAACAGAGCCAGGAAAACATGAAAGTGCACCATGTAAAGACGGTGGCAAGGTATACTTAGGAACGGAATAATCGACCCATTCATGGTGGGTCTGAAAGAGGACATGTTAACGTTGGACGCAAATGTATTTGCGTCTTCATAGCTGGTCATGGAGGGAACATACATGTACTTGAAGCACGTACATGGAGACGGTGGGGTTCACGTTAGGGGACACAATTGACCATAAAAATTCATATTACCTCACAGTCTATCTGTGAGTGTCGTGGCCAACTCTTGCTCCCACTTCTCCCTGGCAGGTAATCCTTTATATTCCATATTGGCACGGATCGATTTGTATAGCGTGGATACTAGTTTGCTGGGGCTATCATGCAAAAGAATGTTCTGTAATGGGGCAAGGACGGGAGGCTCGTGCGGGAAGTCAGGTGTAATCGCCTGCAGTCCATGCCGGAGCCTGACATAGTAAAACACATCTAGTGGTGTCGGCTGTATCCCTTCGTAGAGCTGCTCTCTGGAACGAAAGGTGCCATTATGGTACAGATCCCCCCACGTTACAACATGTATCTTCTTCAATAGCTTCTGAAAGCCTGCTTCTTGCAAGAGCGGCAGCTGTGGGTGATAAACCAAAGGCAACAGCGGGGCGTATA
Organism: Lissotriton vulgaris; assembly: GCF_964263255.1. Taxonomy (NCBI): domain Eukaryota; kingdom Metazoa; phylum Chordata; class Amphibia; order Caudata; family Salamandridae; genus Lissotriton; species Lissotriton vulgaris. Next base: position 55,612 of record NW_028242901.1, read on the forward strand.
GCAGTTTCATTTCGAGTCTCGAGCCTATGTGCCGCCAAGCAGTTACGGTGCTTAACACTGTGTTAGGGGTTTTATCTCTTCCCTCTACCAGAGAGTATAATGCACCTTCAATCGGAGTTGGGTGTGCCAGCCAGTGTTCAGCCGCCAATTGGGGCATGTATCTAGGTTGTCGTATCCAGAAATAAGCAAAGTGGGCCTGGGCTGCGCGGTAGTAAAGATTAAAATCCGGGATTCCAAAGCCGCCCTGCGAGTAAGGTCTAATAAGGACCTCCCACTTGAGTCTCGGTGATTTCCCGCCCCATACTAGTTTGAGTAGTTCCGTACGCAGCAGTCGAAAAAAAAATCCTCCGGGGTGGAATGGTATGTTCAGAAAGAGATATAGCAGTTGCGGGAGTATTACCATCTTAATTAGGGAAGCTCTTCCCGCCATGGACAAGGGAAGGGTTATCCATCTGGAGATATTATCACTGATTTTATCCATTACAGTGCCTTAATTAGCCCAAATTAACGCCTCCCTGTCTTTTTCTATGTGTATTCCCAGGTATTTAAAATCTCCCTCACACCAGGCAAGGGGGTAGTCCAATGCGAACTTATGTGTCGAGGCAGTAAGTGGAAGTATACAAAACTTGTTCCAGTTCATCTGTACACCAATGAGGACCCCAAATCGTATAAATTCCCTAAGGATGGGATTCAGGTTCTCACAAGGGTGACGAACATATAGCGTAATATCGTCGGCATACATTGAGATCAGTATCTGCCTTTGAAAACATTGCAACGCACTATCTCGATGATGTTGACGCAGTTTAGCCGCAAGGGGCTCTGTGGCTATGGCAAACAGGAGCGGGGAAAGGGGGCAGCCCTGCCTAGTCCCCCTGGAAACCGGGAATTCTGAGGACAATTTGCCGTTGATGAGGACCCTGGCCATCGGGTTCGTATATAATAATCTTATCCAGGATATGAAAATAAGTGGAAAGCCCATGCGCTCGAGCACCCGGAAGACATAATCCCACTCCTTGGTGGCATCTAAAAAAATGGCCGCCATTGGCAAGTCCCCATGAACTGAGTTATAGACTGAAAAAAAGGTGCAGAGGTTGTGCGACGTTGCCCTGCCTGGGACAAATCCAGCCTGATCTGGGAGTATTAAATCAGGCAATAGAAGACTAATGCGCGTGGCTATTAACTTGGCGAGAATCTTCACATCGCAATTCAATAATGACAGGGGTCCATACAAATTGCATTGATTAGCAGGCTTCCCTGGCTTGAGAAGGGACGTGATGAGAGCGGTTCTCATGGAGGCAGGCAGTTGGCCGACCTCCAGAGCATCTTCATACACTTCGTGCAATACCGGTGCCATGAACTCAATATACGTCTTGTAAAATTCAATAGGAATACAGTCTAATCCAGTGGCCTTACCAGAACGCATGTGCATGATAGCCTCCCTCACCTCATCTAATTTGAACGGGGCACTTAAAAAGGCTCTCTGTGAATCGCTTAGCCACCCCAATGACACATCTGCCAGGTAGTCATCCAGCAGTAGTTCCCCTTGTCTAGTGGAGGAATACAATGTACTATAGTGTCCTACAAATTCATTCAGTAAGTGCGTGGTGTCCCTGAGTAGTATCCCCTCTGCAGTCTCCAATTCGAGTATGACAGTAGGCGAACCCATAAATGTAATCGTTGCAGCTAAGGCTTTCCCAGGTCTTTTGCCTTCCCCATACCTTCTGGCCACCCAGCGTTTGTTCCTGAACTTCACCTCCCGCGCAGCTTCATCGGTATATTCCGACAGCTTATCTCGTATTACAGCTAACTCGGAGTGCATCCTCCGCGTCTCTCAGTTCTGACTCTAAAGTCCTCAACCTATTCAATATACTCTTGAGTACCCCTGAGCCTTTCGAAATGCAAAGCCCTCTGAGCGTGACCTTAAAAGCCTCCCATATAGTTTCGACATCATTTACTGAATCTTTATTACGTTGAAAAAAATCAAGGCATTCAACACGAAGCTCTTCTTGGAATTCAGTGTCCAGCAGCATCGTGGGTTGCATACGCCACGCTGTGACAGGAGGGCCCAATTCAGTTCCCCTTAACGTGATAATTACAGGTGAGTGATCTGAATATGTTCTGGGGAGATGTGCTGAGTACACCAGTGATGCGTAAAGCTGTGGCGTCAAGAGTATATAATCCAGTCTGGCCCATGACCTCGCCTGAGCAGTGAAGTGTGTACCTTCCCCCTTCGTCCCATGCATTGATCTCCATGCATCTACGAGATTATTATCATCAATCGTTGCACGGAGAATCCCCCTACCATTAGTATAGAGATGGGGCGCGGGATGTGACCTGTCCAAGGCAGGATTCAGGGTTGTGTTGAAATCACCCCCCCAGATAAGGTGCTGTGGCCCAGTTCCCACAATTGCCACCCACAGGTCAGTAAAGTATTGTGGATCATCCACATTAGGCCCGTAGCAGCAGGCCAGTGTCACAGCCATACGACCCAATCTGCCCCACATCAAGCAAAATCTCCCCTGTGGGTCAGTCTTAGAGCCCGCTAACTGGAAAGGTGTGTTTCTTTTTATCAAAATAGCCGTACCCCGTGCATATGATGAATATGAGGAGAATACTGTATAAGAGGCCCACCTCTTCCCAAATGAGTGTAATCCATGCAGCTTAAAATGTGTTTCCTGGAGTAAGGCAATATGAATTTTATGTCGATCAAGATAACCCAGTATCTGTCTTCTCTTTCTAGGATCGCCCAGCCCTCTCACGTTCCATGTGATTATGTTCAAGTTTGTGTCCCCCATGCGTGCAAGTGGATATATGAGCCAGATGTCGAGGCATACTGCATGGCATATCTACCACCAGCAAGTAGCAGGCCTGCGACGTGTGTGTCCAGTATTCCCTAGGGAGAGCAGAGGACCCCTCAGTCGGGCAGTGTCCCCGCCCCCAGTAGTTTTATGCTGTAATGCAGAGTTCACATATCGCACAGTAGGCCCACTCACATCCCCGATGCAGTCAAAAACTCCCAAATCTGAATATAGAAGCAGCTCTTCGATACCTGTTGCACATGCAATGAACATAAACCAAACGGTTCCCCCAACTGTATACCCATCCCGCCTATCTCCAAGAACTCCCCGCAAGCACATGGTCTGCGCAAAAGTGACAGCAATAATCACCTCCCCTCCCCTCCTCTGAGATCTACGCAGCTCTTCCAGAAAGACCCATGTCCTGTTGTCTTCACTCCTCTCATGTAAAACACCTCTCCCGCCACCCCCACCCACTGAAGCATCCCCAACTTGCCAGCACCCCGAGCCCTCCCCCCACCCAAAAGTTGACCAAAGCATACGAACATCAACAGAAATGGAACCAAGTCCCTTGGGGTACACCCATTAGGGGTCATCTGAGGTGCACGTCCATCCACCCCCATTCCTCCCGCTCCGTGCAAGCTCGCCCCTTATGTCTCTATCCGGAGGGGAAAGGGAGTGGGGAGGTGGGTGCCTGGCATACGTTACCGCCTGCAGTCCGATACCCGTCCGTGGTACCCTCCGAATCTGTTGCAGTCTCCATATTTAGTAGTAACACTGAACCATGTAGTGAGACAAGTACTATGTCCCAACAGCGTGTCTAATCCCAGCAACATAGGTCAGTTGTTCTTCTAATCAGAACTCTTGTCATTCTGGCCTTCGGCATCTGCAGCTTGTCTTCCCTGTTTAGGCAATGTTTTAATGTAATCCTCGACTTGTTGCGGGTTGACAAAAAAGTGTTGTGTACCCTGATGGGTCACTCGCAATTTGGCCGGATATAAAAGGGCATAGTCAATGCGTAGGTCTCTAAGTTTCTTCTTTACAGTAAGGAATTTTCGCCTTTGCTCTTGCACCACTGGGGTAAAGTCAGGATAAATAGAAAATGTCACTCCATCGTGCGCGAGGTTCTGATTTGCCCGTGCCGCTCGTAGTGCCGCATCACGATCTCTATAGTTGAGCAGGCGTGCTATGATGGGTCTTGGCGAGGCTCCAGGTTTGGGCCTAGGTCCGAGCGAACGATGGGCACGTTCCACTATGAATTGGTTCGAGAAGGCCTCCGCTCCCACCGCCGCCATAAGTATCTTCTCAATATAGAGCTCCATCTTCCCTGTGTTGGTCGTCTCTGGTACGCCCGTGACGCGAATATTATTCCGTCGGCTCCTCGCTTCCAACTCCTCATTTTTGGCGGCAATTACACGCAGCACATTATCAATTCTCGAGAGTCTCGTGGCATGTGACGCCGTGGTGTCATCATTGTCGGATATTCGTCGCTCCACTTCGGTAATACGTTCCTCGTGAAAATCCATTTTCTGTACTATGCCGTCCATTCTGGCTGAGAGTCTATCGACTTTGTCAACGACAGTGGCAAAGCCCTGGCGCATCTCCTGCAGTATAGTGGCAATGTCCGGCACTGTAGGGGCTGAATTGGACACCTCTGCAGATGGGCTCCGAGGCTGCCCATTATCCCCCGCATTCCTCGTTACTTTCTTATGAACTGCGGGTTCAAACTGCAGTTTGGGCTGCCTGTTGTCTGGTTTCTCCATTACGCCAAGCAAATAAAAGTGCTCTGTCTAAGATAAGCGCTGAACCTGCTCGGCGCAGCCCGTAATGGAGGGGTCACCCCTTCGTCAGTGTATCGCTGTTCAACAGTTGCGCTGCTCCCTCTGCACTACCAGTCAGCGAGTAAAGTCGTAAAAGTGTTCACATTAATATCGTGCAGAACTTGAGATCAAGGAGCCTGGGCTGGCGTATTATCAGAGCATTGAACACTGGTAGTTATTTCGCCGTGCTCAGTCATATAGTGCAGTGCAGCCGGCAGAACCTCCAGGCCTATCGTAGCAGCACGAGGAGTGGAAGAGCCCTCCTGCTCTCAATGCCGCTTTATTATCACGCATGCAGGGGAACTCGTGGCCCCAGGGCTCACCCGGTGATATCCTGCAGGCAAGGGTGGTACTCACAGTACGCTCAGGGAAAAAACGCACCGCTGCTGTGCCTCAGCAACGTACCAACGTCCGCGGCGAATCAGAGGCCCTCCTAGGTCAAAACGCCGCGATCGGCGCCAGCTATTTCCCGCACCAGCCAAAGTTGATTGTGCCCAGAGTCTCTCACCAGGTTTCCATCATCGTCATCCGGCGGGCTCCGGGGGGGCAATAAGAGAAGTTGCAATCCGCCTCCGCAGTCGAGGCGAGGAAAGCCGCCCGCTTCCGCTCTTTGGGCCTGCTCGCCTCGTGGTGCGCCTCGGCGTCCCGCAGTTCCCCTAGCCGCCTCAGAGTTCCGCAGCGGCAGGGTGCCTCCGGGGCCGGATCTTCAACCGGCACGAACTCCGTCCCCACAGGTGCTAGAGCAGCCAAATTTTCACCGAGTGTCAGGCAACACTCACTGTTCTGTGGTACATAAAAAACTAGTTATTTACGCCGTTCGGAATTTCTATAATTACCCAAGAAAATGGTAATGCATAAAATGAGGAGCAGAGTCCGTGGTCTTCGAGTTGAAAGGGTTTTATTCCAGAACTCGAGTTAAGGGAGAGCTCCTTCACCAAGCGGGTTCAGGAGTAGTCTACTTTGCTTGAAACATAACAGCACTTATATACAGTGTGAGTACAATCAAAAAGAAGGAGTTTCCCTTAGACTTGATTCAATCATTTCATGATGTAATCATACAGAAGACATAGCATAATTGTTCTCGTTTAAAGAATAACCTGAATAGTATTTACACATAGACAAACATATTGCATCGGGGCAATTGTGGTGACAAGTTACAGAGTTGCTAGTATCTGGGGACAGAGAATCGAGGCATTGTTACAGGGTCATTTCTGTCAGAAAGGTAAAGAGGACGAGGCATTGTGCGTTCTTTACTTCGTATACAAGGGCGGTGATGTCTCACAATGGTATGTGTGTGTAGCTGGGAAGAGGAAGAATGGGCTGTAGTAAACTATTCTTATTTGTGGCGGTCTCGTGTGCGTGATTAGGTTTTCCCTTGGTTGTTAACCCAACCCGTGGCTGTCCTCGCAAACTAGGGAATCATTGACGAGCGAGAGCTGCTCGTTCGGTGACAGAGTTAGGGAAGGGGGGTTTTCCGAGTCACCCATCCGACTGACTCCGTTCTTGTCTAAGGGAAAATATCGAACGGGACGGAAACCCGTAGGTTACATGGTAGCTGGTCATTATTCTTTGCATGTGTCAGTTTTATGAGAAAGAGAGCAGGCAAGAGGGGGTACAACGGGATTTGTGCTTGAAGTAGGAGAATCGGCTTGCCTGGTCGATGTTAGGGTGGATAGGGTGCATGATGGGACACCAGGGTGAAAAAGGAGCTTTTTAGTCAAGTTCCACATTCCCTCCTTGTCCCATAGAAACCCTATTACAGAAATTCTTAATCAATTTCTATATTCATCAGGTCGTATACTTGCTCCTGCAACATAATTATTTCGTGGACGAGGAGTACAGGAAGTGGCACACAGTCCACAAAGGGCGGGGCCACACTGGACACAGAGGCAACAGGTGAAGATAGTGGCCAAAACAAGGCCCAAGACTGTTAGTGCCTTCCACCCCCCAGGTGGATTGGAGGTCCCAAAACCAGCCGGTCAGGGACCATGTGCCGGTGTCTATATCCAATTTGTCGGATAGAACATGAAGGCGGGAGATGGCAGAATAAACTGATGGGGCGTTGTCTGGAATAAATACACAACAACTGGACCCTATTACCTTACACACACCACCACGGTCGGCTAACAGGACATCTAAAACTATACGGTGCTGCAGTGTCATGAGTCTGTCTGCAGCCACCTCAGCAGTAATGTTATTTAAGGCGCCAGTTGTTTCGTCTATGGCGGTCTGAATTACACGGGTTAGTTGCCGGATGTGGCGACTATTTGCCATAGGTCCCCAAAAAGGGAGAAAACCTTTAAAGAAGTCTCCTACTTCTTGTCCTGTAGTATCTTCTGCATCTATGACCCCCCTTCGTTGTCTTCTAACTTGGGTCAGAGGGTCAATCAGGTGGTATTTGGCGGGGGCTATGTAAGTCGGTGGTAATAGGAATGCGATGTAGCACTTTCTAGACCAGCCTTGGGGCAACCAGGTGCGTGCATGGGGTCCACAAATGAAATAGGTGTTTGGGGCAGTTACTATGGTCGGAAAATCGGGAGCGGGCAGTGTGTATGTCCTATCACACTCGCTGTTCCCCATTACTTCCCCTTTTCCTTTCCCCCTTATGCAAAACCGGCCGTTTTGCGGTATTACCCAACCTCCTTGATCTGTCCGTCTTTGGTCGACGGAAAACATTTCCCTGAAGGAAGCAATGTCATGGAACTGAGAGTAACTGATATTTTCGTGATCTTCGGCCCTCCCCCAGGTAACAGTGAGATCCACCATTTTAGAAACAGCCTTTACTATTTTGGTCTTTACCTCGTTCCAATTACTTTCGTTTTTCAATTTGGTCGGGGGAATGTTTCTGACTGAGGTAGAGAATATCATGGCTAAGGCATAGGCGGATCCTGAGTAACCAAACGGGAGGGAGAAAAAGGGCATTCCCTTATGCACGGAATGTGGCATCAAGCCACAAACCCAACAGTTTGTCTTGTTGACTATGAGCTGGTGTTTATGGAGGGTGGAAATGAATGTATTATTTAAAAATTCCTTTCTTCTGTCCTCGAGGTGTGGGGGAAGATCAACATAGGAATGCATAGTGGTATTCTTTATAAGTGTGGAAGAATGTGGAGGGAAAACTGTACATAAGATCCATCCCAGGCAGGCTGCTACACAGCAAACAAGCAACATTGTAAACAGAAAGATCGAGAACCTGCTATGCAGTAATTTTACATAATTAGTCTTTTTCCATTGACGCACCGCGTCATTTCTCCTCATGGTGTCTATGGATTTAGTATCAAGATGTCTCTGGACACGAGATCAAAATCGTCTCCCAGCAGCCGCTTCACCAAGAGCTTGTTCCTGGGCTTAATTAGCCACCGGTGCGTTATGATCAGGTGCAATGTCTTTAGTCTGTTTTTGGTGGGATCGCAGCCGCGATCGGTATTCCTGTTGAGGAGTGAGTTCTGGAATTGGTGAAATTATATCCGTGGCGTTTGTAGTTGTTGAACAAGGCACAGTGTCTGTGGGCGTAGGTCCAAAAATTTTTCCAAAGGGGCTAGCGTGGAGCCATCCTTTGCGTCCTTCTACTTTGACGGCGGTCCTCGTGGTCAGGAGGACCAGCTTAGGAGCTGTCCATCTCTTCTCCAGGGGGCTGGTACGATCGAAATTTCGGATCAATATCCAGTCGCCGGGCCTGATGGTGTGTTCTCCAGGCGTGGTGTGGACTGGAAATGCTGTTGTAACCTGTGAACGACAAGATTGGAGTGCAGACATCAAGGAAGCCAGGTAATCTGTCAACATATTAGAATCAATGTCAGTCAGTTTTCTAGGAGAAGGGACTCCCCAGATGTTAGGAGGTCTCCCGAATGTTATTTCGAAAGGGGACAGTCCCGTCGGGGAATGTGCCACCATTCGCATATAAAAGAGAGCGACCGGGAGGGCAGTGACCCAGTCTATCCCTTTTTCTGCACATACTTTGGCTAGTTTTGTTTTCAAGGTCTGGTTGTGCCTTTCTACCAAGCCGGCTGCTTGAGGGTGTCGGACACAATGGAATCTCCAGGAATATCCCAACAAAAGAGAAACAGCCTCTATTAATTTGGAGGAGAAAGGCTGTCCATTGTCTGAATAAATGACCTTTGGTAACCCATACCTGGGGAAGAATTCTCTCACTAATTGTTTAGCGGTTGTCTGGGCACCATAGTCTGGGATGGGATATGCTTCAGTCCATCGTGTCAGTGTACACACTACCACTAGCACATATTTGTACCCTCTGCATCTGTCCATCTGGATATAATCCATTTGGAGGACTTCAAAGGGATGATCAGGAGGCTGGAATCCACCTTGTTCTACTGATACACCTTTACCAGGATTAAATTGGCAACATATCATGCAAGTTTTTATTTTTTGTTTGGCTGCAGATCTCAGATGTTTGTTAAACCAGATATTCCGTAAACTATCCAGCATACCTTTCTCGCCTAGGTGTGCGGGACTATGGGCCGTGTCAATTATGACTTGTACCATGGAATCAGGGAGAAACCACACTGTTCGGTCTTTGGTCATCCAACCTTGATCTGTCTGGACCCCTCCTTGTTCAGCCCATTTCTTTATTTCATCTGTGGTGGCATGTGTCTGTATGTCTAGCACATCTTTCAAGGGGTCTCTCACTACCATAGTGACAGTCTGTGTTAGTACCTGAGAGTCTGATGTGTTCACTGGACTCTGGGCTGTCTGATTAGCAGTCTGGTCCGCTAAGTCATTTCCTTTGGATATGGTGTCTGTAGCTTTGGTATGTGCTTTGCATTTCAGAATAGCTATGGCTGTAGGTAGGTGTATGGCATCTAGTAGGGCTTGAATCAGGGGACCATGCTGTATCTTGGCCCCATGTGAGGTAAGGAAACCTCGTTCCTGCCACAACACTCCAAAATTGTGAACTACACCGAATGCGTATTGGGAATCGGTATAGATGTTCACTTTCAATTGTTTTTCCCATATGCAGGCCTGTGTCAGAGCGATGAGCTCTGCTGCTTGAGCTGACAGAATGTCAATTCTTTGGGTCTCTATAACTTTACAGTCCGTTGTTACTGCATAGGCTGCCACTAACTCTTCAGTACTTGTCCTCATGCACGACCCATCCACATACAGTGTTACATCAGGATCTGGGAGTGCAACATCTGTTAGGTCTTGTCTTGGTTTTGTCACTACGTCGATCATTTCCACACAGTCATGTTGTGTCGTGTCATCTGAGCTTGAGGGCAAAAGGGTAGCAGGATTCAACACGTTGCATCGTCTGATCTCTATGTGTGGCTGAAAGAGCGTTAGTTCGTATCCTGTCAGTCTTGCTACAGTCAGGTGTTGGGTCTGCGTTCTGTTCAGAAGGACTTCCACAGCATGTGGTACTTGTACTATCAGGGGATGTCCTAACACTATTGAATCACTTTGTCTTATGGCCAGGGCTGTAGCCGCAACGGATTTCAGACATGCAGGCAAAGCTTGTGCTACGGGGTCCAATGTGCTAGATAAATAAGCACAGGGTCTGTTTCTTCCTGCTTGGTCTTGTGTGAGGACGGATAGTGCTGTTCCGTCACGTTCTGTCACAAACAGGGTAAAAGGCTTGCTATAGTCCGGGGTGACCAGAACTGGTGCTTGACACAGAGCTAGTCTCAGAGCTTCAAATGCTTGGGAGTGTTCCGATGTCCAAGGGAGAGTTGTATGAGTGGCTGCTTCTACTGTGGTTAACTGTATGAGTGGTTTGACTATGTGGGCATACTGAGGAATCCATTGTCTGCAATATGAAGTGAGACCAATGAATGCGCGAACTTCTTTCTGTGACTTTGGCTGTGAAATTGTCGAAATCAGTTGGATTCGTTCTTGTGTTAGTTGCCTACCCTCTTTCGACAGTAAATGTCCTAAGTAAGCTACTTGCTGTGCGCAGAACTGTAATTTTGAGGGAGATACCTTGTGACCTTTGTCTGTCAGGAAATGTAGGACTGGTTCTGTCCTTGCAGTGACGAGGATGTCATCTACATACTGTATCAACGCTGTGTTGGCAGGCATATTAATACTGTCAAGTTGTCTTTTTAGTGCTTGGCTGTAGATGCTTGGACTTTCTGTAAAGCCTTGGGGAGCTCTAGTGAACCTGAAGCTTCGTCCTTTTAAACTGAATCCGAAAAGATATTGACTGTCGGGATGTATAGGAATGCTGAAAAACGCATTCTTTAAGTCGATGACTGTGAAAAATGCAGCTTCGGGATCTATGGCAGTCAATAGTGAAGAAATATCTGGGACCACCGGATATTGTGGGATCACACATTTGTTCAGTTCTCGAAGATCAACCACCAGTCGGTAGACCGGGGGTGCCTGAGGGTCAGTCCTTTTGAGGACCGGAAGAACTGGAGAATTGCAAACATTTGAATCAGTCTCGATCACCACACCATGCTCTATGAGTTCTTGGATTAGTTTTAGTAAGGCTTGTTCAGCCTCGGGTGGAATCTTATATTGTCGTATACGGGGTAAGACTACACCCTCTTTGAGTGTGACTTGATGTGGGGTGATGTCCATGTAACCGACATCAGTCGAGCTTTTTGCGCACAAATGTTATGGGATGTCTTTTAGTCTGGGGTCGAATTCTTTGACTGTGAAATGTCCTTTGAAGTCTCGTAGAAACAAATTTACTCCTTCCGGTGAACAGCATGTTACTGCTCCTAGTTCTTTGAGTGTCTTGATACCTAGTAAATTCTCTGGGCACGTTTCTGTAAGGACCAAATCAGTAGTACGTGTCAGAGGACCCACTCCTAAAGAGACTTGTTCAGATACATTGTTTATGATCGGTTTTCCTGAAAAGCCCAGAGATATATTATGTGAGCCAGAGAGAGGAACCTCTGGGACTTCCTTATGACTTATGGTAGTCCTACTCGCCCCCGTATCTATGAGGAATTTTCTGTCTTGTCCCAGTAAGTGAGCTTGTACATATGGACCTTTCTGATCTACTGGAACTGGAATAAGGGGCAAGTCACTTTCTCTCTCAAGGCTGTCTCATGCACATGGTTCAAACTCGGGGTAATCTGACTGTGCGTACTGGTACATCTGTGTGGTAGCAGTAGCGGGCTTCTGAACCTGTGGCGGCGTAATGGTCTGAGGCTGCTGAGTGTTACCTGGTCTAGGAGTATGTGGGCGTTCTTTTGTCCTTCCCGTCGCTATGTTATGTTTCAGAACTGGACATTCTTTCACAAAATGGCCCTGCTGCTTGCATTAGTTGCAAGTACCTTTATTGGCCCCTACATTACCTTTGGGGCCCGCATTTACTGGTGCCGTCTGTGCAACCAGTACCTTCATTTTTGTGTCTTTTACCCTTTTCTTTTCCTGTTCCTGTTCTTCCCTTATTCTGTTGTGGTGGTACTGTAACATCTGCAACATTTGTGAAGGACTATTCGCTTGCCAGGTACTCTCAACTTTCAACACTCTATTCCTGATGGAGGGTAGGGCGTTGTCCACCAATTTGGACACAAAAAGATGAGGTCATGCCTCGCTGCTATGTGCGAGTCCACTATTTATAGAGAAACATTTCTCTAATCTGGTGTAGTAATCACCCGTATCCTCGTCTGGCTTTTGTTTACAGGCAGAAATGGCATCCCAATCTTCCTTTTTTGTTGTCAATAACAGAGGCAAGACCTGTATGAGGAGACTGGGCAGTTCTCTTACGCGCTCACCTAAACCTTCACCTGGTTTTCTGTCTGTCTCTTCTTGTTCTAGGGCAGTCCACATGATCTTTTTACCACCCACCTCCCAATCCTTCTCCTTCAATTTGTCAAATATACCTGTAGGTAGAATTACTTTAAGGAGTATTATTATATCTGGATATGTAAAACTACCCATTTGGAGGATGTCTTTTAACTCTCTATGGAATCCTCCGGGATCTTTTTCGTGAGAGGGCACCATCATTTTCATTTCCAATATCTCTAATTTGGTGAGGGGAGTATACACATGTATTCGTTGCAGTGTACCATCTGGCTGGGGTATGGGGTGGACTTCTCGTAAAGGATATTGGCCTAAACTGTAAGGTTCATGATCTGATGAAGCTAAGGTAAGTTGCAGGAAACGGAGGCGCAGGTCCAGAATGGTGTTGATCAATTCCGGTCCCCGAGACCTCCATCTATCCGTCACTATTTCCTGTAACAATTTGTATAGCTTATCCGGTCGGTGGGAGTTATTCTCGTATAAGGTAGCCAGGTGTTGGACCATATAAATACCTGCTATTCGTTGTTCTGCTCGGGGAAGAGCCAAAAACATTTGTGCTACTATATCTGGGCCATACACCCGGTGCTGTGATATCCAATGGGTGGCAGACCGGGCCAATTCTTTTTCTTGTTGGGTAAGGGGAGGCTCATTTTCTATCCATTCATCTAGGGCTCTGTCCGTGGACTGAAAAAGATCTTCAGAAGAAGGATCTAATCTTTTAATTTTCTGCGACATTCGCGGGGTTCGCCACTTGGGGCCAGGACAATGTCGCGCTACACCCAGGAAATTCATTTTATCTAGTGTCGGACCCTCATCTTCCTCTGAGTCGTCCTCCTGTGTGACTTTCTCAGAGTGAATAGTGACAATTTTCTTAACCAATCTTTTAGTTATTTTGTCGATCTGATGTCCCAGATCGTGTGCTCCTCTGTGTACCTGATCACTAAGGTCTATTAATTCAGAGTCTACGCTTCCATTACCCGGGTCTAGTTCCCGGATCAGACAATTTATGATGAACCGCAGGAGCAGTCCTCTGATGGGAACTTTTCTGTTTTTCATGACCTGGACCAGAGTATCCGTACCTTCACCTGTCCGTATGAATTTGTAAACTCTATCCAAATGCTTCGTTATATCAGGGACCTTTTGGAGTTGACCCACGGCTTGTATTAATCTTTCTGATATCGTGGTCATTGGGCCACTACCGGGTTCGGGGTCGTAAGGACACTCCAGAGGCGGGACATCGTCTTTATCCTCAGCCCCGTTCCCGGACACTCCTAAATCAAAGGTAGAACCGCCGGCTACTAGTTCAGGAGCACGTGTAGACGGGCGTGTTCTTGGCATGTTTACATAAGCGGGGGTGGTTCGGACAGGTAGGCAGGGAGGAAATTTTCGGGAGCAGTGGGAATTACTTTCACTGGGGACTTGGGGGTTCTTCTACAATTTCTTCAGACAAAACGGGATAAATACCAGTAACAAGGGCGTTTCTCTCTCTCTCTACCTGTTCAGTTAGGACTTTCTCACCTTCTTCCTGTAATTGCTTTTCTTTAGCCTGTTCCGACATTCTCTTACTTTTCTCGACTTTCCCTAGTTCTTTCTGGGCCCTCCTATGCGCTTCCTTACGCCATACCTCAATGGCTTCTGTCTGTGAGGGCCTCGCCTTTCTTTTCCATAACTCTTCCTCCACTCTCATAATGCATTCTATATCCCATGCACCTGTGGCAGGCCACCTATACGCCATCTCTAATTTCTCGGTATAGTCTACCCAAAGCTCTAAAAATAATATGGCACTCAATCTATGCTTGTTGTACATGAAATATCCAGGAGTGTCCCTAGGCGGGACTTTAACTGGTTTTTCTAACAGATTCTTTTTGGTGCCAATTGTACGTAATTTGGAAAACAGAGGCATTCTTAAACTCAACAAATTACGATTTAAAAGACTTGGAATATACAAAAACAAAACGAACACTTTATACACTAGGATATAGTGCAACCATACCGATTTCACGAATGAAACACGTCTTTACCGTTTTCCAAAAATGGAACCCGTCTTTATACTATCTCAGTGGTACTCACCAAGAAGCAAAACTTGAAGACCTGGTCATCGGACTCTTGACGCTTGCGCAGGAATTCGGGGCTCCAAAGACCTCGGACTCGGCGCTCTCACTGGTCGGGCTCTGGGTTGGGACGCTCCGCTATCTTCTTCACCGCCTCGTGTGGATGATCAGTCGCAGTCTGCCTCCTCCTCGTCTCGAGGGAGTTAGCGGGAACACCCCGCTGTTCTGCACTTGAAGTCCGTCGAAAGTATGGAAGGGACAAGGACCCGACTTACATCGCCGGTGCGTAGGGAAGAGGGAGCGTTCCTGTTCAGGCGCCAATTAATGTGGTAAATAAAAAACTAGTTATTTACGCCGTTTGGAATTTCTATAATTACCCAAGAAAATGGTAATGCATAAAATGAGGAGCAGAGTCCGTGGTCTTCGAGTTGAAAGGGTTTTATTCCAAAACTCGAGTTAAGGGAGAGCTCCTTCACAAAGCGGGTTCAGGAGTAGTCTACTTTGCTTGAAACATAACAGCACTTATATACAGTATGAGTACAATAAAAAAGAAGGAGTTTCCCTTAGACTTGATTCGATCATTTCATGATGTAATCATACAGAAGACATAGCATACTTGTTCTCGTTTAAAGAATAACCTGAATAGTATTTACACATAGACAAACATATTGCATCAGGGCGATTGTCGTGACAAGTTACAGAGTTGCTAGTATCAGGGGACAGAGAATCGAGGCATTGTTACAGGGTCATTTCTGTCGGAAAGGTAAAGAGGATGAGGCATTGTGCGTTCTTTACTTCGTATACAAGGGCGGTGATGTCTCACAATGGTATGTGAGTGTAGCTGGGAAGAGGAAGAATGGGCTGTAGTAAACTATTCTTCTTTGTGGCTGTCTCGTGTGCGTGATTAGGTTTTCCCTTGGTTGTTAACCCAACCCGTGGCTGTCCTCGCAAACTAGGGAATCATTGACGAGCGAGAGCTGCTCGTTCAGTGACAGAGTTAGGGAAGGGGGGTTTTCCGAGTCACCCATCCGACTGACTCCGTTCTTGTTTAAGGGAAAATATCGAACGGGACGGAAACCCGTAGGTTAAATGGTAGCTGGTCATTATTCTTTGCATGTGTCAGTTTTATGAGAAAGAGAGCAGGCAAGAGGGGGTACAACGGGATTTGTGCTTGAAGTAGGAGACTCAGCTTGCCTGGTCGATGTTAGGGTGGATAGGGTGCATGATGGGACACCAGGGGGAAAAAGGAGCTTTTTAGTCAAGTTCCACATTTCCACCATAGAGAGTTTTGGACGGGCAGGAGCAGGTTAGTCAGGATAAAGTAAGGATAAAAGCGCCAGGCTGCCGGAGCCTCGTGCGCCCTCTAGCGCCCCCACTGTTCAAGATTTCTACCTTCGGACTTAGTATTGGGGGAAAGCCAGCAGGCTTCATCCAGCAAGTTCACAATGAAGTCAGATTAGCTTGCTGTGAGGCTTCACTGGATCTTCAGGCATAAATCTGGAAATTGGATCAACCTGATTTCTTTTCCAGCAATGTCGAGACCGTGGGTGGATTTTCTTGGGTGGTTGGTCCCGGTCCTCTGGAGATCTTGAAGTTCCAACTTCCAGGGCCTCTGGGACAGCACTAAGGGGCTCGGTTCAGTGACTAAATATCGAGGGACAGAATATCGACTGCCCAGAATATTGATTCAAAAATATCTAAGGACATAATATAGAATCCCTATATATAAACAGGTAAGCATTAAATATTGAGTACAAAATATCGAAAGTTAAAATATAGTTACTAAATTTCGAATTTTTTGAATGTATTAAAAATAATATAAAAGTAATTAAATAATAAACACAATTAAATAAAACATAGTTAAAATAATGTAAAAAAAGCTTAAAATGTAAACATAATAAATGTAATGTAAAAAAACATTTTTTTAACATATATATTTACTTAATAATATTATAAAACAATTATTAATCTAATTATAAAATATTTAAAACATTATTCAAAATATATTTACATATATGTATATATATATATATATATATATATATATAAATAAACCTATTATATAAATATAAAAATGAACAAAATATAATAATTTAAATAATAAACAAATACTTTTTATGTTAGTTAATACTTTACACTACATTAAATATAACAAAATTAAAAACATTACATAGCTATGGGAATAAAAATAGTATTCACATTCCAACAAGTGCAAAAGTAGAGAATTTGTTGGATGGTGGGAGGGTAAAAATTACTATTCCCACTCCAGTGAGTGCAATAGTAGGGAAAGCGCTGGATAGCGCAAGGGTAAAAATTACTATTCTCACTCCTGAGAGTGCAACAGTAGGGAAAGCGTTGGATAGCGGGAGGGTACAAATTACTATTCCCACTCCAATCAGTGCAACAGTAGGGAAAGCGTTGGCTAGCGTAAGTGTAAAAATGACTATTCCCACTCCAGTGAATACTATTAGCATAAATATCAATTAAACAATTAATTACAATTAATAACCAATCAATATAAATAATTACCAATTAATAATTCATTAACAACAAATTAATTATCAATACATATAAATAAAAATAAATATTCACTTAATTACAATTAAATGACTTCCCACCCTATTCCCCTATAAACCCACACCCGCTCAAAATAATAAACATTACAATTAACATAATTATCAATTAATCAATAGTAAAAATGATTTACCAATTAATAAAAATAATTACCAATTATTATTAATTAATAATATATTAATTATCAATACATATAAACAAAAATAAATATTTACTTAATTACAATTAAATTACTTCCCACCCTATTCCCCCTTAAACCCACAACCCACTTCAAATAATACATTAATACAATTAACATAATTATCATGTAATCAATTAATACAAATTAATTACAAATTAATAAAAAATAATCACCAATTAATAATTAATTAACAATCAATTAATTATCAATACATATAAATAAAAATAAATATGTACTTAATTACAATTATATTACTTACCACCCTATTCTTCTATAAACCCACAGCCCGCTCCAAATAACAAATTAATACAATTAACATAATTATCAATTAATAAAAATTAATTACCAATTAATAAAAAATAATTACCAATTAATAAGTAATTAACATTACATTAATCATCAATACATATAGATAAAAATAAATATTTACTTAATTACAATTACATTATTTCCCACCTTATTCCCCTATAAATCCACAACCCGCTACAGAACTAAAACAAAGTTAAATTAAAAATGAATAATTCCCCAAAATTAATATTTATTTTACTATAATTAAATTATTTCCCACCCTATTCCCCTATAAACCCAAAACACTCTACGGAATTAAATTACGCAAAAATTAAATAACATAAAATTCATAACTTTAAAAAAATTAAACATACATTACAAAAATAATATATAATTTTAACACATATACTAGCATACATATCACTAAAAAAATCGATATTAAGGAAAATGATATTTCTAAATTCGTTATTATGGAAAACTATATTTCTAAATTCGATATTATGGAAATCGATATTTCTTACATCAAATTCGATATTCTATACAACCATATTTTGGGAATTCGATATTCTAACCTCTCGATATTTTTTATTCGATATTCTGGACAGTCGATATTTAAAATTCAATATTTTGGGTGTTTACCAAGGGGCTCAGGATTCACTCCAACAGAGGCCATCAACAGTCATATTCCAGTTACAATTTGTTACTAGTTACTCCAGGAGGAAGGCCTCTTGCAGCTTTTGAGGTCCCTGTCAACCAATTGAGCCTTTGAGCCCGCATCTTTGTCCTGGGTGCTAGTGGGAGCATATCCAGCCATTCATGTTTTCAACATAGTTAATTTTCTGATCAATAAAGTAGTCTGCTGAGCTGTGGGTGAGATGCCCCTTTTGTAGAATTTACTAGCCAATAAGTGAGGGAAACTTATGGATACTCCCATACCAATGCGAAAAAAGTTCCTATTTGTGCAGCATATCCTGTTTGCCGAACTGAAGAATATACCCATTGCCCCAATTCTAAGGGAAATCCTAGATGGCAACAGCCTTCAGTGGTGCAGCCTCCTCAGGTACACAAAACCGGTTCAGCGACCAGGTCCCCTGTGCCCTGGGTTGCTGCCCAACTGGCTACAGCAGCCCAAAAGAACAAAGGAGTTCCTGTCCTCAGGCTCTCCTTTCAATTAAAAGTGAATGGACAGGCATTACCTTTGCCCCTTTGCAGTAAATTTCAGTTCTAAATCCTCCTACTTGCTCTTCAGGCACTGACAGGTCTCACATACCTCATGCCTAGTACATCTTGCCCAACAATGCATTAAACATTGTTCTGCTCTCTGAGCAGTTTTCACACCACATTAAGGTCAAGCGCTAGCAGGAGCAGCTAGTCTCTGGGAGCTTCACACAGGAAACAGGTAACTTTTAAAGAGATACTTTTCCTAAATATTTATCTGAAATTTAACTTCTCCGCTAAACTGGAGTTTTAATACATATTGCAATTAGTGATTGAGCCATAAAAATGGAATAGGCTGCACTCTAGTTTCCTTATAATATAGCCAGAGACTTGCACAGTGGGAATAGCTGTTTAGGGACTTTTCACAGTAGGGACGTGAGAAAATTGCATTTCTACATGGCCTGCTTTTAAAAACTAGGAGGCACCGTACTTTGTGGGCTACAAGTTACTTAGGGGTGGCTTGCTAATACTTAACAGGAAAAGGGTAACTTTGACATGCCAGGTTTAAGCTGCAGCAGTCAGGCGACATTGATAAGTCTGATGCCTTGTTTTCCTTGTCAGACCAATAGATAGAACAATAAGTGAAAGAAATTTGAGATATATTGTCGCTGTTGTATAGAATACCCAGATCACAGTAAGTGTATTGTCCAACAGAACAAATTGTTCATTATATAATAAATACCCAGGTTCTGAGGGACACAGGGTCACCCCATTAACTCTAATGGGTGACAAGCGGTGAAGGTTGCTCCTGGTCCCCTTTTCTTCGTTTGGACTTCAAAACTTTTACAGAGCTTTTTCTTGCAGGGTCCCTCGATGCACTTCACCAGGCCAGATTCAGTGAGGGTTTGCCAGCCTCAGATTTCGACTACTCCGGGTCAAACTCTGGAAGTAGGACCTACAGAGCTTTTCAGTAGGACTAACCTGGATGGCAGGCCAACTTACTGTTGAAGGCAGGTGGCTTGGCTGGCCTGTTTGAGTCGGTCCCCTTATGGAGCTTTTTTTTCCAAAGTTCTCCAAACTTCTTCTTGAAGTTCCCCACAGTGTCCCAAAGTGTCTTACAAATCCACTGGTAGTTCTCCAGGTTGAGGATTCTTGGTGGTGATGTTCCAGGTGAGCTCTGTTAAACTTGTAGCTTGTAGGTAGTCCACTCTTTAGTCCTTTTACAGCAAGGTAGTTCACTGGGATGTATTTCTAGATGGTGCAGAAGGTGGAATCTTCAGAGTGCAGGCCTTAGGAAATGCACATTGAACTTCTGAGCATGGCCAGTCTTGTTTTCTTAAGTTTCAAGCAGCAGATATGAGAGGCTATACCCCTCTTAGATATGTATTCCAATTTCTCTTGGTCAAGCAGGAGGTCACTCCTGTCCAATGGGGGGCAGGGTACCACCCAAAGACATGACAACTTCCTGTAAAGTGTGGCACTATTTCGTCACAAAGTGCACCAATTCTTCCAAATTCATCATGGTTGATTTTCCAGCAGGGAGATAAAAGCAGGCTAAATACAACCATAGGATGGCTAATCTCCATAGTCTTTCCCCCTCGCATCTGCTCATCCCTTCCTTAAGTCTAGCATCTGGCTGCATTCAAAAGAGTAGAGTTGTAAATTACACTGGTGTCTTACCCATTCCTTGAAGTCCCTTGTTTACGACTGCTCTGGCATTCCTGAGTAACATAACACTGCCCTACCAGCTGAGCTGGTTAACCCCAGGGGCTCTTTATCACCACTTAACTCTGACCAATCAGGACAGATGACCGGAAGGCTGAAGCTGGGCTTACAAACAAGAAAGTCTTATAACTTCTTGTCTGTACATTTTAGAAGAAATAATATCATAAAGTTAGATTTATTAATACCACTCAGGGAAGTCTTTGAATGCTATTTTTATCATTCTGCTAGCAGGACCTATTAGTTAATACCTTCTTGCCATGTTAACCTATATGACAGGGGATTTGCAATGGGAAAAATTGCTTGGGCCATTTTCTCAGTACTAGTGCTTATAAAAACATATTTTATAAGTCAGTCAATCAGGGAGTTTTAAGCATGCTACTCACCCATGAGGCCTCAAGGTGCTGGGGGGGACGGGGGCAGCTCCCGTCAGTCGAAGAGCCAGGTTTTGAGGGTCTTCCTGAAGATGTGCAGGGTGGTTACGTGGCTGATGTCGATGGGAGGGGGGCCGTGTCAAGTCCTGGCCATGATTGTGGGAGAAAGATCTTCCACCGGTTCTTGCTCTACGGATGCTGATGCGCGGGAGTTCAGAGAGGGCAAGGTCGGTGGATCGGAGGTTCCTCTTGGGTAAGTGGAAGGAGATTCTATTGTTGAGATATTGGGGTCCGGTGTTGTGGAGGCTTTTGCATGCACATGGGTGAGAATCTTGAAAGATACTCTCGTCTCGATGGGGAGCCAGTGGATGTTTTGCAGGTCTTGGGTGATGTGTTTGTGTCGAGGTATGCCGGGGACGAGTCTGGCTGCGGTGTACTGTATGGTCTGCAGTTTGCAGAGCAGAGACTTGTTTATCCTGTTGTAGAGTGCGTGAGTGCCGGTCTTCCTTGATGCAAGGGGGCTCCATTTGAAGGTCTTCCGGAGGATGCGGAGGGTCTTGACGCAAGTAGAGACGACAGCGTTGACCTGTCGGGTCATGGAGATGAAGGAGTCGAGTATGGTGGTGAGGTTTCGGGTGTTGTCAGTGGGGGTCGGGGTTGCAGAGGGCAGTGGACCACCAAGTGTTGTCCCATGGAGAAGGGGAGGATCCGAGGATGTCTTCTCCGAGTTCAGCTTCAGGCAGCTGCTGCTCATCCAGGATGCAACTTACTTTATTCCTTCCTGGAAGTTGAATCTGATGGTATCCTTGGTGAGGGAGAGGATGAGCTGGGTGTCGTCGGCATAAGATACTATGCTGAGTCTGTGCTGTCTGACGATGGTGGCGAGGGGGGCCATGTAGATGTTGAAGAGAGTGGGGCTGAGTGATGATCCTTGGGGTACTCCACAGTCAATTTCTGTGAGATGGGAGAGGAAGGGTGGAAGTCCGATTCTTTGGGTTCTGCTACTACTACAAGTTCTTCTCCAAGCCCCCTTAATTCTGATGACCTTGATCCTGATTGGAACCCAGCAATGCAGTCTGACAGTGAGGCACGCCATGAGCCGAAAAAGGTAGCTAAGCTTAAAAGGAAGGTTCCCGCAAGGCTTCGACTTATGGGTGATGACGACGAACAAGAAGTGGTGTCTTGTGCTGCTGATGAACAGTCTGATGACGACCCAGTCATCACAGACGTCACTGAAGCCCCAGCAGGCATGGAGCAGACAGACATTTTAACCCTATCCCGAATGGCTGCTGAGCGGGATGATCATGTGGGCGGCGTGGCACTGGTACCACCACCAAGCAGTTAACTACAACACCAAAACGACCTACAGCTTCCATATTTTCTCGTCAGCAGGGCCGGCATGGACCTCCATCCAGATCGACCTCCATTACCTCAAGTAGTGGTGCTGTAAGTCAACTACAGAAACAAATTCAGCCACGCCCATCCTCCACTTCATCTGGCATTGAAAGTCAAAGTAGCTCCTCCACCACCAGCAGACATCTCCAGTCCCCAGTTTGGGACTTCTTTACTGTTAGCAAAAAGGCGGAAAACATGGTCGTTTGTTCGATTTCTAAAGTATTAGTTAGTTGGGTTAAGCTTGGTACCAACTATGGTACCGGAGGCCAGAGAGGTCATCTCAAACAACACCACCCTATCCAGTGGTATAAGCACCTAAGTGACATCGAGGAAGCCAAAATAAATCCAAATGTATCCCTTCATATTGCATCTGATGATGAGAGTCTGATCGTGCAGGGGGGAAGTGAAGAAGCAACAGCCATTTTTTCTGGTACACCCAGTACCCCTGGCAGCAGCACTGCAGTGGTAGCGCCCACACCCTCTACCCCTGCAACATGTATGAGGCCCACTAAGAGTCTGGGACAGACACCAATGCAAAAAACGAAATCACTGAGCCTAACTGGTTTGAAGTCTGCATCATCATCATCATCATCACGTAAAATGGTCCAGCCCACCATTACCAGCATGTTTTGGTCGAAACCGCCATTTGAACGCAACCACCCAACCGTGCGTCTGTATAACGCCAAGCTGGCTAAAATACTAGCGCTGGACCTTCTCCCTTTCTCTTTCATGGAAGGGGTGGGTTTTCGTGAATTGGTGGCAACAGTCTGCCCTAAATGGAAGGTTCCTAGCAGGTTCTATTTTGCAAGGGTTGCTGTTCCAGCACTACATCAAGATGTGCTGGAGGTGATTGGCGCAGATATTCTGAAGAGTGCTGTTCACACTATCCACATGACAACAGACATGTGGACCAGTTGCCAAGCCCTTGAATACATGTGCATCACTGCACACTGGGTCTCTTTTGCAGGGGTCGAAAAACAGTTAAAACACAAAGATGTTGACACGGAGGAAGTTTTTAAAGCTACTCGCAAACATGCAACAGTAGGCATATTTGACATGGAGAAATCTCACACTGTACCTAACCTTTTGGATGAGTTTAACAGGAAGGTTAAAGAATGGCTGCATCCAAGAAACCGCACAGTTGGTTATGTTTCCACGGATAATGGCAGTAATATAGTTAAGGCCATGGACGACGGTGGCTACTTCAGAGTGCCGTGTTTGGCGCACAGTATTAACATTGTGGTGCAAGCCTTCTTGAAAGCAGAAGAGCCAGTCGTCAAAGTACTGACCACCTGCCGAAAAATCTGCACTCATTTCAACCAATCTTTTCAGGCCCGGAAGCAGCTGAGGGGCCTTCAATATGAACGTAAACTGCCAGTCAAAGGACTAATCCAGGAGGTGGCAACATGTTGGAACTCAACCTTTTACATGCTTGAGCGTCTGTCTGAGCAGTGGGAGGTAATACATGAGTTTGTCTTTAAACTGGGTGCTGCTCACAAAGACTTGATGCTAGAGTTGGAGGAATGGAAGCTAATTGCAAGCCTGACAGACATGCTTCGTCCTTTTGAGCTCTTCACGCGTGAAGTCAGCAGGGAGGACTGTTCTTTGAGCAAAGCTATCCCATTGTTGCGCATGCTAGAGCACCAACTGAAGGAGGTGTCTTCAACGTTCCGAGATGATGGTGAAAAGCGAGAGGCATATGGTTTGGCGCAGAAGTTATTATGCCGCCTCCTTGACAATGAAAGGCTTAAAAAGATACATACAGAACAACATTACATTTGTGCCACTATTCTTGATCCACGGTACAAAAAGGCAGTGGCCAGCAAATCATTCATTCCTTTTGATGAAGCAGATGTTTCAAAGTACAAACGTTGGCTAGCTGTGTCAGCCAGGCGGTTCCAAAAAGATCGGCAGAAAATTCAAGGAGGCAGCACAAGTACAACTGAATCAGCAGGCCATCCGGCGTCAAGTTCCACTTCTCAATCCGTGGCCGAAGGGAGTCACTTTCCCTCACAGCCGTTAATGACACCAGCAACCATATCATCATCCTCACCTGCACCAGGCCGCAAACCAATATTGTCGGAAGGGGATTGGCTAACTCAGCAAGGGTTAGCTCGGTCCAGTGATGAAAAGGTTGCAGATGGTGCGCAAAGTGAATCAACCCTGGAGAACCTTGAGTCGGTGGTGCAGGCCTATCTGGATGACCCAACAGAGGTCTGTCATAATGAGAACCCATTGGGATATTGGTATACGAAAAGCTCAAAATGGCAACCGATCACCAACCTGGCTCTAAATTATTTGTATTGCCCACTCGCAAGTGTGTCTTCTGAACGTGTTTTCAGTGCTGCTGGTGCCATTGTTACTTCAAAAAGGACCCGCCTTTTTCCCAAAATTGTGGAGAGGTTAACAATAATCAAGATGAATCAGCACTTCATACCACCCGATTACAAAATACGTGAATGCGCGCAGGAAGAAGAGGACACCGACTTAGGTGACGACGACGACGGAAGTTCTTCTCGGTCACCAGACCTACTCCCGTCTCAATTCATAGACTTGGAGGACGAGCTCTGCTTCCCTGACAACGAGGACTGAAAATTACTTCCTTTTTTTCCGTACTTATTCACTTTTATTCCTGTGTGCCTTTCTTTGTTTTGCTACTTTTACCACAACAAAACTCTAATCAACTAATCACAATAAGTCCATCATCAGCACTGTCTTCATGTTATTTTCCGTATTGATTTGAAGGTGCCGCAGTCTGCATTCAGATGTTCACAAGTTCACAACTCAATCATGCTCCTCTATCCTCCTCCTCCAGACTCCCCCTATCCATTTCCCTCAAGGCAGATGGATGGATTATGGAGAAAAAACAAACTTTGTCTTCGTAGACGAGTCCCCTCAAGTGGGACTGAAATAACTGACTGACTACATGCTTGCTGATTGTTGACAGACCTACTTCTGAAATTTACAGGAGAGGCTGCCCTGTGGGCCTTCACTTTCCGAAGAAGATGCGGACATAAAGTAGAACAGGTAATGAATAATGAGAAGATGGCATGCAGTGGACAGCAATGGCTGTCTGTCTCTGTTGAAACCAATTGCTGTTTGTTTTTTGTGAACAGCGCAATTTGCCATGTTTTCAATATACCAGTATTGCAGGTTTTTGGGTTTATTTGGGTGTGTTCTAGATTTGCGGTGCTGGGTCGAGGTGTCTGGGAGCACTGCTGGCACAGTCTAATGTTGATTGCATTTGTTTTTCAGGAAATCCATGGTGGAAAACGGGAGTTAGTGCCTAGCTGCACAGCGCATTCGGACTGAATTCCAGGTTGGCCCGAAATTTGCTAAGTCTCACTTTTTAAGGTTTTGCTTTTTGGCTGTTTGGGTTTCTCCTATTGTTTCCGCCTGGGTTGACGGGTCTGGGGGCATTTCTGGGAAGGTCTAATACTGGATAAAAGTGTTTTGCAGAAAATCAGAGTTGAAAAAGTTTTTGCCTTTTTGCTCACAATCATGTTTTTGGGGGCCGGTTTGGGGGGGTTCCTGGTGTTTGTGGGTGGGTTTTGGGGTCTGAGAGCACTGCTGGGTATGGATACTTTTGATTGCAAGAGGTTTGAAGCAAATCCATGGTGGCAAAGGGGAGTTAGGGCCTAGCTGCAGAGCGCACGCGGAGTGATTTTGGAAAGTTGCCTGAAAATGTCTAAGTGCCCATTTTTGAAGTTTTGCTTTTTGGCTGTTTGGGGGTCTTCTACTTGTTTCCGCCTGGGTTGACGGCTCTGGGGCCATTGCTGGGAAGGTCTAATACCGGATAAAAGTGGTTTAGACAAAATCGGAGGCGAAATTTTTTTTGCGTTTATGCTGACTTGCTCGTCTTTGAGGTGCTGTTTGGGGGGGGTCTGGGTGTTTGTGGGTGGGTTTTGGGGTCTGGGAGCACTGCTGGCACAGTCTAATTGTGATTGCATTTGTTTTTCAGGAAATCCATGGTGGAAAACGGGAGTTATGGCCTAGCTGCACAGCGCATTTGAACAGAATTGAAAGAAGGCCGAAAAATATTGTAAGTATGAGATTTTCCATTTTTGCCTGTTTGGGGGCATTGTGCTATTTTGCGGGTGGGTTGGCGGGTCTTGGGGCATTGCTGGGAAGGTCTAATACCAGATAAAAGTGGTTTGGACAAAATCCATGAGGAAAAAGTTTTAGCATTTTCTGACATTTCGCTCAATTTAGAGTTTCGGGGGCCTGTTTGGGGGGCTTCCTGGTGTTTGTGGGTGGGTTTCGGGGTCTTGGAGCAACTCTGGGTATGGATACTTTTGATTGCAAGTGGTTTCAAGAAAATCCATGGTGGCAAAGGGGAGTTAGGGCCTAGCTGCAGATCGCGCGCGGAGTGATTTTGGAAATTTGCCTGAAAATTTCTGTGCCCATTTGTGAAGTTTTGCTTTTTGGCTGTTTGGGGGTCTTCTACTTGTTTCCGCCTGGGTTGACGGCTCTGGGGCCATTGCTGGGAAGGTCTAATACCGGATAAAAGTGGTTTGGACAAAATCCATGAGGAAAAAGTTTTTGCATTTTCTGACATTTCGCTCAATTTAGCGTTTTAGGGGGCCTGTTTGGGGGGCTTCCTAGTGTTTGTGGGTGGGTTTCGGGGTCTTGGAGCAACGCTGGGTATGGATACTTTTGATTGCATGTGGTTTCAAGAAAATCCATGGTGGCAAAGGGGAGTTAGGGACTTGCTGCAGAGCGCGCGCGGAGTGATTTTGGAAATTTGCCTAAAAATTTCTAAGTGCCCATTTTTGAAGTTTTGCTTTTTGGCTGTTTGGGGGTCTTCTACTTGTTTCCGCCTGGGTTGACAGCTCTGGGGCCATTGCTGGGAAGGTCTAATACCGGATAAAAGTGGTTTAGACAAAATCGGAGGCAAATTTTTTTTTGCGTTGATGCTGACTTGCTTGTCTTTGAGGTGCTGTTTTGGGGGGGGTTCCTGGTGGCTTTTGGGGTCTGGGAGCACTGCTGGCACAGTCTAATTTTGATTGCATTTGTTTTTCAGGAAATCCATGGTGGAAAACGGGAGTTATGGCCCAGCTGCACAGTGCGTTTAGACAGAATTGAAAGAAGGCCGAAAAATATTGTAAGTATGAGATTTTCCATGTTTGCTTTTTGCCTGTTTGGGGGTGTTGTGCTATTTTGCGGGTGGGTTGGCGGCTCTTGGGGCATTGCTGGGAAGGTCTAATACCGGATAAAAGTGGTTTGGACAAAATCCATGAGGAAAAAGTTTTTGCATTTTCTGACATTTCGCTCAATTTAGCGTTTTCGGGGGCCTGTTTGGGTGGCTTCCTGGTGTTTGTGGGTGGGTTTCGGGGTCTTGGTGCAACGCTGAGTATAGATACTTTTGATTCAAGTGGTTTCAAGAAAATCCATGGTGGCAAAGGTGAGTTAGGGCCTAGCTGCAGAGCGCGCGCGGAGTAATTTGGGAAATTTGCCTGAAAATTTCTAAGTGCCTATTTTTGAAGTTTTGCTTTTTGGCTGTTTGGGGGTCTTCTACTTGTTTCCACCTGGGTTGACGGCTCTGGGGCCATTGCTGGGAAGGTCTAATACCGGATAAAAGTGGTTGGACAAAATCCATGAGGAAAAAGTTTTTGCATTTTCTGACATTTTGCTCAATTTAGCGTTTTCAGGGGCCTGTTTGGGGGGCGTCCTAGTGTTTGTGGGTGGGTTTCAGGGTCTGGGAGCACTGCTGGGTATGGATACTTTTGATTGCAAGAGGTTTGAAGCAAATCCATGGTGGCAAAGGGGAGTTAGGGCCTAGCTGCAGAGCGCACGCGGTGTGATTTTGGAAAGTTGCCTGAAAATGCCTAAGTGCCCATTTTTGAAGTTTTGCTTTTTGGCTGTTTGGGGGTCTTCTACTTGTTTTTGCCTGGGTTGACGGCTCTGGGGCCATTGCTGGGAAGGTCTAATACCGGATAAAAGGTGTTTGGACAAAATCGGAGGCAATTTGTTTTTTGTGTTTTTGCTGACTTGCTGCTCTTTGAGGTGCTGTTTGGGGGGTTCCAGGTGTTTGTGGGTGGGTTTGGGGGTCTGGGAGCACTGCTGGCACAGTCTAATTTTGATTGCATTTGTTTTTCAGGAAATCCATGGTGGAAAACGGGAGTTATGGCCTAGCTCCACAGCGCAATAGGACAGAATTGAAAGAAGGCCGAAAAATAGTGTAAGTATGAGATTTTCCATTTTTCCTTTTTGCCTGTTTGGGGGTGTTGTGCTTTTTTGTGGGTGGGTTGGCGGGTCTTGGGGCATTGCTGGGAAGGTCTAATACCGGATAAAAGTGGTTTGGACAAAATCGGAGGCAAATTTATTTTTGCGTTTTTGCTGACTTGCTGCTCTTTGAGGTGCTGTTTGGGGGGTTCCAGGTGTTTGTGGGTGGGTTTGGGGGTCTGGGAGCACTGCTGGCACAGTCTAATTTTGATTGCATTTGTTTTTCAGGAAATCCATGGTGGAAAACGGGAGTTATGGCCTAGCTCCACAGCGCAATTGGACAGAATTGAAAGAAGGCCGAAAAATATTGTAAGTATGAGATTTTCCATTTTTCCTTTTTGCCTGTTTGGGGGGTGTTGTGCTTTTTTGCGGGTGGGTTGGCGGGTCTTGTGGCATTGCTGGGAAGGTCTAATACCGGATAAAAGTAGTTTGGAGAAAATCCATGCTGAAAAGCGTTCTAGCACTTTTTTTAACTTAGGGCTTGTTAGGGTTAGCACTGGCAGCAGTATTGCATGTGTTTCAGAGTGTTCTAGATTTTTGCAACTGGGTTCTGGGGTCTTAGAGCACTCGTGGGAATGTGTAATTTTGGTTGCAATTGGTTTGAAGAAAATCCATGGTGGGAAAGGGGGGATTTGTCCTAGTTAAAGAAAGCGTTTGCCACTATTCTTAACTTAGGGCTCATTAGGGTTAGCAGTATTGTATTGCATTTGTTTGGGCGGGGGTTCTAGATTTTTACGACTGGGTGGGGTCTTGGAACACTTGTTGGAATGTCTAAGTTTGATTGCACGTGGTTTGAAGATAATCCATGGTGGGAAAGGTGGGTTTTGGGCATACTTTCTGAGTGCGTTTTGGCACGATTTGAAATTAGGCCTCTGCGAGGTAGCAGCAGTATTCTGCACGTTTTTGGGAGGGTAATGTGGGGTGTTCTAGATTTTGGGGATTGTCATCTCTGAAAAGGACAGTATAATTTTTGCACTACACAGCGTGCCTTATATATTTTTTTTCTCCGAGGCGTCTTTAACACTTACTGTTGTGTTTTTCCATCGTCAATTACAGGCAGGCTTTTACCCTGTGCCATCGATGCACTACTCAGGCTTAGAATTAGCGATCCGCAAATCCGCATCAGGCGGGCAGTGGACAGTCAGTGTGTCTGGTCACCAAGATTGATCGACAGAGCATCCGATGGAATGAAGGAGTACCGCGAATTAGAGGAATGGCTGGATGCATCAACTTCACAAATTCAACGGGACAACTACAAAAAACAGTAACAGTATCCAAAAATTTCCTTATCTTTTAAATGATATTTTTGTGAACTTGAACTTACTTCTACGAGTGTGACTCTGTGCGTTTGTTTGATCTCTGCTTCAAATTCATCCCTCCAGCTATTTGATACGTCTTTGCTATGTTTAACAATAATTTAATGTTCTAAGTGTTTATTGTCTGAGGGCAGAGAGGCAAGTGAAATTGCGTAATGACCTCAGCCCTGTACTGCCAACTTGTTCCTTCGTAGTTACTAGTAAGTTGCAGTAAGTAGTAGTACTACTTTTCAGTAAGCTAACCATCCATTTACTAAACAACTTCTGGCATGCAGTAGTGCACTTCCTTTATGTCCCTTTAAAGGTTTATCGATATCTTCAAATCCAAAGATTTGTTTCTCTTCATTTGTTGTTTGACTGTCCATGCTGTGTTTTTTTCCTCTCTACCAAACTTTCCCAAAAACCCCCATTCCCATCCAATTTTCAAACCCTAACCCTCTTCCTCCGGGCTGTGTGGTATTTCATTGATGTGTGACTGACAACAACAATAAATTCCACACACTTTCTGGGGAGGATAAGGTCAAAGCAACCAGAAGTTCATGTGCGCCATCGTGGATTGATAAGAAGAACATCCTCCTCCTACAAGACGTGAACAATCTAATGCTTAATGCTTACCTTACGTTGGCTCTGCTTAGGCTACAATTTAGGGCACTGTTCTGTACCGTACTATCTATTGTACTGTTTCTAATGCTACGCTCAGGCCACTCAATGTTTAATTTCCTCTTTTTTTCATATGGTGATACTGCAAGTGTGTACCACTACTGCTACCAGCACAACAATGATATTGCATCCGTCGAGGATTCAAGTCAACAACCAACCTTAATCACCATTTGCAATGCAGCCAGCCCTGGGGCTACCCCGATTCTCAAACACGAATCACAGGTAAGATAAGCATTTTGGAGAGGTAGAATAATGGGCTAGGACTGGGAGGAGAGCAGAGATTGCCAGTACTACTAGTAAAGTACTAGTAGGGCTACTGAATTCACTAACTCGGTTACTGTCACTTTGGTACATTTCAGGACTAGATGTTTCATTCATGCTGGTAAGTTGGAAGAAACCAAACGTCCAGTAACCACCGCCCACCCCCACACAAAATAATATGAACGCGTATACTATGTTTTGGTATGAAAAATAATTATTAAGAAATATATTGAGGTAGTCAAAAAATGAAATAAATTAACCCAACTCACCCCCTACCTAACCCCAACTAATGTCCAAAAGTCCAAAAGTCCAAAAGTCCCCTTTCCCAAACACCCAATTCCCCCCCCCCCCCCCAACAGTCTTTAAAAAAGGGGCAAGGGACAGTCACTTCCTCCGGTGGCGTAGTTTTGCAAGCTGTTGCTTCATGTCACGCTACTCTTTGCGGAGGTCCCGGAGCTGGCGCTGATGTTTCTCGGCCAACCGCTCCAGGTAGTCCACTCTTTTGCGCAGTCGGCGCACACGAATGATCCAGGATCTGGGGGGGGGCGCTGATGTTGTTGCTGCTGTGCTGCGGCGACGGGAGGCTGTCGGGCCACGGCTCAGTTTGGCTGGAGGCTTCTGGCTGGTGGGCCCGGGGGCAGTGGAGGAGGATGTAGATGTTGATTTTGTCTCCTCATGCTCCCTAGCCCACAACCGCGGATACTCAACACAAGTAGCATCCAGCGTACGGGCCCTAGCCCGGACAGCCATCTCCTTACGGGTGAGCTTTTTGGGAGTAGCATCTATGAAGAAAGAAAGAAAAATACTGTAGCCAATAGTCCTTAACATTGGCCTGTATCTTTCCGCCGTCTTTGTAACCCTGTGACACTGTGAGTTTCAGGAATTCCATTAGCAGCACTATAGGTGGACTCACTACTACATACATAGTCAGATAGTACTAAAAAATGCCTTTTTTACTTTTTTTCTCTTGTTTTGCAAAAGAAATTACTGGTACGTGAACTTGTAGTAGCCACCATAATGGCAGCTCACTCAGCTTTAACCCAAGAAACACAGACACAGGCCATGATGATGCAGACTCACAGTACTTTAAGCAGTACATGCAGGTGGGGATAGGAATGTCTTACTTTTCTATAGGGGTGGCACTGCCACTGGCCATACTTCATCCACTCAGCGTCTGCTCTACTACATCATACACCTCTGCTATCGATGAGGAGGATAAAGAAGATAACATCCAGGCTTCCAAAGTACGTCTATGATTCTTCTTAATGTCTCAAATGTACCAAAATTTCTTTTTGTCAACAACCAACTAACACCCTTTTCATTATATTTTGGAAACCGCTGTCTTCTTTCTTATTTTGCATTGCATTCAACAAAACCATTCTTTACAGTCATAAATAAATATTAAGACTCGCTCGTCCTTCGTTTCACCCTTCCTTAACTTTTCGTTCTTCACATCCCTTAACTAAATCTGATCTGATATGACTTGGCTTCACAATAAAAATTTGCCAGCTGAGTTCAAGTGAAATAGAGGGGGGCATTGGTTACCAGAGAAGTACTGCCGCTAATGCTATTACAAGTCAAGGTTGACTGTCTTCTCTGTGATAGCCCAAAAAGTAGTTCTAAATTAGTAAATGTTCTTGACAGTACAGTGTACTTATACTAGTGTACTGTGTACTACTGTACAGTACATCATACACTCCTTTACGAGCCTACTCACAAAAATTTCAATAAGTAAGGTATATAATAACTTACCACCATCCGCCGCCGCTGAGTCTTCCCCCCAGCACCTCCTGTTGGCGCCGCCGCATCCAGAGTGGACCCCTCCGCACTGCTGGCCCCGGCACTGGTGGTCATCTGTGCCGCATCAGATGTTGTGATGTCTAGGAAAAACATGTCATATTTTCAGATGCCATACACAACCCCCTATTTTGTCTCGTAATGGAAGAAAATGTTACATAACACATTTTTTATTACTGGGATTGAAAATGCTACACTTCTTCATATGACAGCTGATGAATGCTTGCTTAACGTGCACCATTTTTCTCATTACAGAAAGAAATTTGCATTGCCCTTTTGCCAGACGATTCACCAACTACTACTGAGTCACCACCAGCAGTACTTTAAGTACTTTAAAGAAGGTGGGGGCTCACGCACAGTTATTCTAATAATTTCCTGTGTCTGTTAGTGTTAACGATTATTAAGTTTGAGTCATACTAATTTCATTCATGGGAATGTTGTTTAAACTTTAACGGCATCTTCATCCATAAGAATACTACGCTATTAAAAATAAAGAAATAATGTTTTCATTTCTCAATTGAAAATAAAACTTTAAAACTAACAAACACTGTGTGGTTTTTGTTCACGAGTGAGTGAGCAGAAAGGTTTGAACTACTACACTTGGCAGTCATGTTTCAGTGACTCAGATAGGGCGGGACTCGGAGGTAGTCTTCTTCTGTTCTTCTGGGTCGTAAAATCATTGGTCAGACATTCTAGATAGTCGGTCAGGGGAATGGGGGTTCAACTTCTGTTCGGACTAAGGTATGTCGAAAGTCGAATTGCACCTATCATAAACAATGTCCTATTTATCTTGTCCATACTTCTTTGTGTGCAGAATAGTCCCTGAAACACTAGCGGTATGGGATGTGCTCCTTTCAAATCAAAAAGGCAACTGCTACCTTTTACTTGGTGTAAACAATGACATTTTGTTGTTGGAAATTGTCAAAGCACTTACATTAAGAAGACTGGAATAGACAGCAAGGGCAACCCAGAGGACTGCACTCAGTGCCTAGAGCTATTGCTGTATCAGAGTTTTGTTTCACACTGTTTGCCGAATGGGCAAGCTTAGCTACCTACACAGACAGACTCATAATTGTAAATAGTAGTAGCACAGAGAGTGATGGTAGGGGCAGGATAAGAATGTAGAAAGTAGTCTACATTAGAATAAGATCAAAGACTATTTTGTAAAACATAGAATTATTAGGAACCAGTTTGTAATGAATAGGAGCTGTAAAAGTTAGGGAAGTATAAGTATTAATATAACAATAGAACAACTTACTGGGGCCAGCAGAAGAGCCTGCAAGGGACTGAGCCTCTCCACCTTCTGCCATCGGAGTCTCTGTCGCCGCCGCCGCCTTGCCCCTGGGAGGTCCTGGTGATCATGAAATAATGAAAAACAACATGGATGATTGTTTTTGGGGAAATATTCGATTTTTTTGTACTCAATCTAAAATTATGTCGGGGAAACAAATTAACATTAATTGCATCTGATCTGGTCAACTAGGAGGATAGTAGTACAGTATTGCAGGATTCGCAGACCATCTAATAGGAAAGTTATGTAATTCACTAACTACATCAACAACAAAAAGGTTCTACTACGACTGCCATCACTCAGCAGCACGAGACGTCGCGTGACAGACACAGTCCGTCATCATGATTGCAGACCACTAACAAATGTCCTATAACAAGTAAAAAATGATAAACTCAACGTATCAATCCACCACTATCTCATCAAAGTGGCAGCAGCAGGAGTACAAAGAAGGACTAGACTTGAGTCTACTGTCTCTAGCATTACACAGTAATGCTCTCAAATGACTAAAAAGTTGCAAACAAGTAAGCATAGTAGCAACGCCAATAACCAGGCGAGCACCTGCAATGACAGAAGCTATTTAAACATTAATTTACCTGCAATGTAATCGAATCAGCAGCATTCGTACTCTTCAGGAAAAAATAGATTAGCAATATAACAGAGCAGAAGGAAAAAAAGTAGTTATTAAATAGCTACTTACCAAGGCCAGGGATCTCCACACCGAGCAGGTCGACCATGTCATGCTCCCGGTCCAAGATGTCACTCCACCCGTGCGTCACTTGTTGGTAGTTACGCTGGACCCCAGACTCCTTATACATGCGCCGGCACACCTTCTCCCACAGCTGGCAACGCTCCCGGAGGCCGTAACCGGAAGCAATCCGCCCACCTGCTGCCACGGTTTTAGGGAGGTGGACTTGCACAAACACCGTCAAGGCGGCCACCTCCACCGTGGAGAAGATCTCCCTGGCTTGGACTTCCTCGCTCCTCAAACGCCCGCAAGGGAGCCGGGTACGGGGTGCTGGGCCCTTCCCCTTGCCCTTGTCGCCTCCCTTAGCCATGGTCCTGGGCACAAGAAGAAGGAAAGAAGAATAGGTGTGAGAAAAAATAAGAGAGAGAGCGAAAGAAATAAAGTAGGTAATAAAGTAACAAAAAGTAGAAAAAAACACAAAATATAGATGTAGGAAATTGAAAAGAGAGATAATAAGCAAAAAAAAAGACAAACAAAAGTTCAGAAAAACATAGGATTACGAAGATGTGAGATGGATAGAAAGGTAGCATGCCCAAAACCATAGCAGTGAATGAAAAACAAGATGGCCGCGCCCGTAGAGGACCACGTGGGTCAGTTTGCGCAATATTTTCCCCGCGAGCACGCAAAAACGCCCATGAACACGTAATCGCGCGCCGCATATGTCGCGAGCATGCAACAAGCGCCCGGAAACGGAAACACGTCACGCAAACAAGATGGCCGCGCCCATACACGACTGCATGGGCAACCTCGGGGTCGGTGCGCTGCAAGCGGTCCGCGAATAAGCAGAAAACCGCGCGAACACGCAAAAAAAAGAAATCACCAAATTCGCACGAATTTGCGGATTGCAAGTTCGATTTCGCACGAATACGCGCACCGCGAATCTCGCGAAATGGCAGAAAAACGACTTTTGGAAAACTGAAAGCACTTAGCAGGTGCAAAAGTTCAAGCTAATTTGTAACCATTCCCTGTAGTGCTTCCTGAGGGGCCCCTCCAGAGTTCAGTTGCCTACTTGCAACTATTCTCTGACCCTGCTCTGACCCTCAAAGCAGGGTCAGAGAATAGTTACAAGTATGGCACAATGCTCCTGTAAAAAAAATAACTGCAACAGGAAGCACTTACAGCGAAGGAAGCAGGTGGCAGGGATGAACTAGAGGGTGGCAGGGATGAAGCAGAGGGTGACAGTGCTGTACCAGAGGGTGGCAGGGATGAACCAGAGGTGGTGTGATGAACCAGAGGGTGCTGTGATGACCCAGAGAGTGGCAGTGCTGAACCAGAGGGTGGTAGTGATGAACCAGAGGGTGGCAGGGATGAACCAGAGGGTGGCAGGGATGAAGCAGAGGGTGACAGTGCTGTACCAGAGGGTGACAGGGGTGAACCAGAGGTGCTGTGATGAACCAGAGGGTGCTGTGATGAACCAGAGGGTGGCAGTGCTGAACCAGAGGGTGGTAGTGATGAACCAGAGGGTGGCAGGAATGAACCAGAGGGTGGCAGGGATGAAGCAGAGGGTGACAGTGCTGTACCAGAGGGCGGCAGGGGTGAACCAGAGGTGCTGTGATGAACCAGAGGGTGCTGTGATGGACCAGAGGGTGGCAGTGCTGAACCAGAGGGTGGTAGTGATGAACCAGAGGGTGGCAGGGATGAACCAGAGGGTGGCAGGGATGAACCAGAGGGTGGCACTGGTGAACCAAGGGTGCTGTGATGAACCAAAGGGTGGAAGTGCTGAACCAGAGGGTGGCAGGGGTGAACCAGAGGTGCTGTGATGAACCAGAGGGTGCTGTGATGAACGAGAGGGTGGCAGTGCTGAACCAGAGGGTGGTAGTGATGAACCAGAGGGTGGCAGGGATGAACCAGAGGGTGGCAGGGATGAAGCAGAGGGTGACAGTGCTGTACCAGAGGGTGGCAGGGATGAACCAGAGGTACTGTGATGAACCAGAGGGTGCTGTGATGAACGAGAGGGTGGCAGTGCTGAACCAGAGGGTGGTAGTGATGAACCAGAGGGTGGCAGGGATGAACCAGAGAGTGGCAGGGATGAACCAGAGGGTGGCACTGGTGAACCAGAGGGTGCTGTGATGAACCAGAGGGTGGCAGTGCTGAGCCAGGGGGTGGCAGTGATGAACCAGAGGGTGGCAGATATGAACCAGAGGGTGGCAGGGATGAAGCAGAGGGTGACAGTGCTGTTCCAGAGGGTGGCAGGGGTGAACTAGAGGTGCTGTGATGAACCAGAGGGTGCTGTGATGAACCAGAGGGTGGCAGTGCTGAACCAGAGGGTGGTAGTGATGAACCAGAGGGTGGCAGTGCTGAACCAGAGGGTGGTAGTGATGAAGCAGAGGGCAGAGGGTGACAGTGCTGTACCAGAGGGGGCAGGGGTGAACCAGAGGTGCTGTGATGAACCAGAGGGTGCTGTGATGAACCAGAGGGTGGCAGTGCTGAACCAGAGGGTGACAGTGATGAACCAGAGGGTGACAGTGCTGTACCAGAGGGTGGCAGGGGTGAACCAGAGGTGCTGTGATGAACCAGAGGGTGCTGTGATGAACCAGAGGGTGGCAGTGCTGAACCAGAGGGTGGAAGTGATGAACCCGAGGGTGACAGGGATGAACCAGAGGGTGGCAGGGATGAACCAGCGTGTGGCGCTATTCGTAGAAGTGTGTGTGGAGTGGCAGCTCGCTCGTTTTTAAGCTCCCGTTTTGTATTTCTGTTTATTTAATTTAGGATATTTATTCCTCGTTTTTAAAATTGCCTGGGCCACATACCCCCACCTCTGCCATCCTAGCTTGCACCCTAATTGGTCAACTCACCGCTCTTTGCGGGTCCTTCGCCCTGTCTCGAGGCGGCCATCTTTGTTGAGGGGGAGCAGCGCGCAGTCAGTCCTTTCTCCACCTTGCTGGTTGAGTATATAGGTAGGCAACTCTGCTCAGCGCGTCCTTTACCAGCGTGTGGCGCTATTCGTAGAAGTGTGTGTGGAGTGGCAGCTCGCTCGTTTTTAAGCTCCCGTTTTGTATTTCTGTTTATTTAATTTAGGATATTTATTCCTCGTTTTTAAAATTGCCTGGCCCACATACCCCCACCTCTGCCATCCTAGCTTGCACCCTAATTGGTCAACTCACCGCTCTTTGCGGGTCCTTCGCCCTGTCTCGAGGCAGTCATCTTTGTTGAGGGGGAGCAGCGCGCAGTCAGTCCTTTCTCTACCTTGCTGGTTGAGTATATAGGTAGGCAACTCTGCTCAGCGCGTCCTTTACCAGCATGTGGCGCTATTCGTAGAAGTGTGTGTGGAGTGGCAGCTCACTCGTTTTTAAGCTCCCGTTTTGTATTTCTGTTTATTTAATTTAGGATATTTATTCCTCGTTTTTAAAATTGCCTGGCCCACATACCCCCACCTCTGCCATCCTAGCTTGCACCCTAATTGGTCAACTCACCGCTCTTTGCGGGTCCTTCGCCCTGTCTCGAGGCGGTCATCTTTGTTGAGGGGGAGCAGCGCGCAGTCAGTCCTTTCTCTACCTTGCTGGTTGAGTATATAGGTAGGCAACTCTGCTCAGCGCGTCCTTTACCAGCGTGTGGCGCTATTCGTAGAAGTGTGTGTGGAGTGGCAGCTCGCTCGTTTTTAAGCTCCCGTTTTGTATTTCTGTTTATTTAATTTAGGATATTTATTCCTCGTTTTTAAAATTGCCTAGCCCACATACCCCCACCTCTGCCATCCTAGCTTGCACCCTAATTGGTCAACTCACTGCTCTTTGCGGGTCCTTCGCCCTGTCTCGAGGCGGCCATCTTTGTTGAGGGGGAGCAGCGCGCAGTTATTCCTTTCTCTACCTTGCTGGTTCAGTATATAGGTAGCCATGCCAACGCGCAGCGGTCACGCGCAGCGGGGACGCCGAATTGACGCCGGAGTTACGCCAGAGTTCAGCCCGTCTGTGCCCGTCCGGGCCCAGACGGGCCTAGGGCCCTCCATCATGCCCGACTCTTTGGCGCCACCTACTATCAGGCTCCGTTATGGGAGGGATGCCCTAATCGCCCTTCGTCCGCCCCAACCTACCATCTGTAGTTTCGCTCAGGAGGGAAGGACTCCATTCTTACCGTGCAGAGCCTGTTCTTCCGGTCATAACTCTGTGGCTGTGAAATCTGCTCTCTCCATGGCTCTACTGAATTGCCGGTCCTTGCCGAGGCATGCCATCGAAATTAACTCACTTATTCTGGATCACAAGCTTGATCTGTTGTTTCTTACCGAGACTTGGCTCTCCTCCAGCTCCGGCCCGGATATGGTCAGAGCACTCCCTCCTGGTTTCCTCATATCCCACCTTGACAGACCTAAAGGGAGGGGAGGAGGAATTGCTGTTCTCTTCAGAGACACCCTTGCTTGCAAGATTCAGAATGGAGGGGTGACTGACTGTGAGAGCTGTCAGTTCTCCCTTCGTTTGTCACCTACAGTGTCTTTGGTAGGCCTGCTGATTTACCGCCCACCCGGACCCCTGGGCAATTTCCCTAATTCTCTCCTAGAAACTACTGCACTTCTCGCCTCCTCTATCGCTAACTTTGTTGTTCTCGGGAATTTTAATATCCATCTCGAAGACCCCACTAATGTCGCGGGAGTAGATCTGCTCGACGATCTCAAATCTTTTGGAATCAACCTGGTCAATTTGGGCGCGACTCATGAGAAGGGCCACTTACTTGACCCCATATTCTCAAACCTGGACCATCTTAATTCATCCCCTGCACTTGCCCTGCCCTGGACAGACCATTTTTTGGTGTCCGTAATGTGGCAATTTGATAGTCCAGCTGTGATGGCCCCAAGGATCCACACTTTGGAAAGAGCCTGGTCGAGACTCCCAGTCGATATCTGGGCGGCACACCTGGAGGCTACGCAGCCCCCTCAGGAAGTTAACCCGATAGCCGCTGACGCGAATCTACATACCTGGCTTTCGGACTCGTTGGATACTGTCCTACCCAAAAAGAAACAACTTACGAGGGGGAAGAGAGTGGGTTCCGCACCCTGGTATTCGGCTGATTTAAGAACTATGAGGAAGGGATGCAAGAGGCTAGAGCGGTCCTGGAGGAGAGACTGGAGCGAAGCTAGTCGGAAGGAATACCGTGCGGCTTTGAGCAGGTATAAATCTGCCATTCGGGTGGCAAAATCTGGATTCTTTGAAGAGAGAATCGGCTCTGCGGCCAACTCTTCTAAAGAGTCATTCAGGGTCATTAAGGAGCTCCTGAATACCCCCGAACCCCAGGTTATCCACGAGGACCCTCATAAAAAATGTACAGACTTGGCCTCCTTTTTCAAAACTAAAATTGACAACATACTGGCTTCCCTTCCCCAGCAAGCCGAGGCATCTTCCTTGGATGATAACCCCAGCCCTTAACTTAAGATGCCATCGGTGGAGTTGGCCTCTCTTGGTCCGGTTACTAGGGAGGAAGCTCTTCTGGTTCTGAGGTCCATGAAGAGTGGCTCCCCGAAAGACCCAGCACCTATTAAATATCTTAAACAGGTGGCCTCTACCATCGGCGGCCCTGTGACGGACCTTATAAACCTGTCCCTCACTCAAGGGGTAGTTCCCCCTAGTTGGAAAGGGGCGGTAGTTAAGGCTCTTTTGAAAAAGCCTACCCTGGATTCCGCCGACCTCGCCAACTTCCGACCTATCTCCTTGCTGCCGGGTATTAGTAAGGTGGCTGAGAAGCTGGTGAACAGTCGCCTTTCGGACTTCTTGGAAGCTAATTCCCTCCTGGGCGACTACCAAACGGGTTTTCGTCCCGGTCAGGGGACTGACACCGCCCTGCTGGCGGTCGTGGAGAATGCAAGGAGCATTTTGGATTCGGGGGGATCAGTGGCAGTGATCCTCCTGGACCTCAGTGCTGCTTTCGAGACCGTGGACCATCAGGTGCTTCTCCAACGGCTGTCGGGGGTGGGGGTCACTGGTTTGGCTCTCAAATGGTTTGCTTCCTTCTTGGAAGGTCGTACTTTTGAGGTGTGGGAAGGCCAGGAAAAATCATCTTTAATCCCTCTCCAGTGTGGTGTGCCTCATGGCTCTTCATTGAGCCCTACTTTATTCAACATCTATATGGCCCTCCTGGAGAGTGTGGTACTGCAGCTGGGTATCAAAATCATCAGTTATGCTGATGATACTCAGCTGGTAGTAGGCCTTTCCCAGTCGGCGACCATCCCGACCGGCTGCACACGTGTCTTGAGAAGATCTACACGTGGATGTGCAGCTCAGCACTAAAGCTAAACGACTCCAAGACGGAACTGATGCTGCTGGGGAATTCTTTTCCATCCTTGCCCCTCAGCAGCTGGCCTGATTGTCTGGGACCGGGACCCACCCCCAAGCAGGAGATCAAGAGCCTGGGGGTGTGGCTGGAGCAGGACCTTTCGTTTAAAGCTCACGCAAAAAAGACTGCTGGCGTCTGTTTTGGCCTGCTCCGTTCAGCCCGGAAGATCCTACCTTTGCTCCCAGTGGCCACGAGAAGGCTTCTCATCCAGGGACTTATCATCTCGCGTCTGGATTTCAGCAACGCGCTATTCTTGGGCGCACCCGAATCCACCCTGAACAAACTGCAGCAAGTGCAGAATGCGGCCGCCAGGCTTTTGACGGGTCTTCCCAGGCGTCAATCTGCTCGCCCGGCGTTGAGGGCTTTACATTGGCTCCCTGTTAGGGACAGGGTGAAATTCAAGTCACTCTGTATTGCCCATAAAGTCCTGCATGGGGTAGGTCCACCTATTCTAGGGGAGATGGTCCAGCCTTACAAGGCCTCACGCTCTCTTCGTTCCGACCACCAACATCTTCTTCAGGTTGGGAGGGTGAAGAAGGCCAGAGCTGGTGGCAGAAGGTTCTCGATAAACGTGGCCACCCTGTGGAACTCACTGCCATTACAGCTGCGTTCGGAAGCCAGTCTCCTTCGGTTCCGTAAACTTTTAAAAACTTTTCTGTTTTCTGCTTAATCCTTGTATTCTTTTGGTAGCGTTATTTTTCTGGTGAGCGCTGGGATGCCTACAGGTAACCAGGCGCTATACAAAACTCATAATAATAATAATAATAACCAGAGGGTGGCACTGGTGAACCAGAGGGTGCTGTGATGAACTAGAGGGTGGCAGTGGTGAGTGCTGAACCAGAGGGTGGCAGCAGGGGTGAACCAGAGGTTGCTGTGATGAACAAGAGGGTGGCAGTAGTGAGTGCTGAACCTGAGGGTGGCAGGGGTGAACCAGAGGGTGTCAGTGGTGAACCAGAGGGTGGCAGTGTAAACCAGAGGGTGCTGTGCCCACATACACAACCGCATGGGTAACTTTGCCATGCAAGCGGCCCGCGAACCCGCAAAAAACCCAGAGAACACGCAAAAATGCCCGCGAAGACGCAAAAAACCCAAAAATTCGCAATTTCGCACAAATTTGCGAATTATGCGGATCGCGAATTTGCTTTCGCACGATTTCGCGGACTGCGATTTCGCTGATTTCGCCCAAGCTTATAGAGGTCCCCCACCCCTGGAACCCCTTGGGGAGACTTTAGGGGTTCTGAATAATTACAAATTGCAGATCCTCCCTCCATAGTGCTCCTAGCCCCAAAGACGATTTTGGGCAGCACTTTATCGCAATGTGGGGAGGGAAATGTGCAATTTCACTTAACCCAGGGCACATAAAACTAATTTTATAAGGGTCCTCCTTATAAATATCTGAACCCCCTCCCCTGGGACACCTAGGGGAGAACCTGTTGGTACCTAATATCCCCTAACATTGTAGGTTATTCTTTTTTAAGTGCCCCAAACACCAACGTCGAGTTTGGGCACAATTTACTTTTTAAAAGCAGTCCTGCAATACAGAGCCACTTTTAAACTGACCTCAGGCTTCAGCAGTACACATATGCAAGTGCAGAAAGGGCTTGTAGCCTCTAAACTGCCGTACCCTATTATATGCTAGGGACTTAGAGGTAGCTTCAACCCCCCTGCCCTATTAATACTAAGGTCTTA
Organism: Lissotriton vulgaris; assembly: GCF_964263255.1. Taxonomy (NCBI): domain Eukaryota; kingdom Metazoa; phylum Chordata; class Amphibia; order Caudata; family Salamandridae; genus Lissotriton; species Lissotriton vulgaris. The sequence continues at coordinate 97,925 of NW_028242901.1, forward strand.
TAGAGTAGGTCATGCCAATCACAAGGGTACCCCCAACCCATAGTGTACCCTAAGTGAATGTAGGTGTTTTCACTGTAGCATGAATGAAGGGACCCCCTCAAGGTTAATGTAGGTCAAGGAATAAGGGGAATAAGTAAACACAAAAGTATAAGTTTTCCCTCATTGACCATGGTACTTTATAAGTGACATTCTTCAACTTCTTAATGTATCAGTTTTTAAAGTACATTAGTGACAAGAAAAAAAGATTCATGATTCTTGTTATTTTCTCAAAACATTTATTTTTTATTCCATTTTTTAAAAGATACATTTATTTTATTCTTTGTATATGTTTCTTTCTCTTTGCCATTTAGAATTCTGCCGTGTACAGATAGTGTGGTAGTGTAGTTAATATGAGTATGGTTGGAATGAGTGATAGGTGTGAGATTGAGTTGCTTCCAGGGGTGTTTTTTGTGGTTATAATTGTTTTCTAATTCTATGTTCTTTATTGTACATGTATCTAACTTAAGTTATAATGTATTTTTTGATGGTGATTTCACTATGATGTATGCACATATAAATGTTATGAAATGATGTGACAAAAAAAGAAAATAAATACCTTTTTGACATATACAATGAATGAAATAAATGTATCTTTTAAAAAAAGGAATAGAAAATACCTGTTTTGAGAAAATAACAAGAATCCTGAATTGTTTTTTCTTGTCACTAATGTACTTTAAAAACTGATACATTAAGAAGTTGAAGAATGTCACTTATGAAGTACCATGGTCAATGAGGGAAAACGTATACTTTGGTGTTTTCACTGTATTCTTAGGACCTCTTTAGGATGGAAACTGGACCATCCGCCTTAAGGGCGAGGGTCCCGGGGGTGGCATTAGGATTTGACCGCCACAGTGGCGGGCCCATCCTGTACTTTTAGCATTGTGGTGGGCGGTGCTCTCTGCACCACCCGCCACAATGCAAAAAATGCATTGCAGCATTTGCATAATGAAAGCGGCAGGCACCGCGCGGTACCTGCCGCTTTCATTATGCAAATGGTAACCCCCCCGTGTGCACCCCCCTACTGTGCTTCACTCTGGGGGCCTGCAGGGGGCGCCCAGAGTGAAGTCCGCCTGCCTTTCCGTGGTGGCATTGCCGCCACGGAAAGGCATTGTAAAATGCCCATAATAATATGGCTGGCGGTGTCTGATAGACACCGCCAACATATTATTCCTTTTCCGCCCCGGCCGCAAGGCGACCGGGCGGAAAAGCGGCGGACGGACTTTCCGTCCACCGAGGTCCCCCCCGCCATACTAATATGGCGGGGGGGAACGAGGGATGATGGCGGGCGGATTGCCCCCGCCAGGATGGCAGTAGCCACCGCCAGCCTGGCGGGGGCAATCCGCCCGCCATCATAATGGACCCCCTAGTGTCTCTTTCAGCATAACACTGGCCCTGAGCCTGGTTAGGCATTTGGGGGGTGCACAGGGCACAGGATGACTTTGCAACAATAGGTCTTCATTATATGGGCCATGGGTGGCCTGTAAAAATGTTGGCTAAGCAAGTTCATAGTCTTTCTTTCCCTATAATGTCAAGCGGAGGCTTACATGTGTAGTTCTTCAGTGGACAACCACAATCTGTTTACCTGAAATAGCAATCCATTTGAAACCGCCTGACTTAAATTAAGTGCTGAGTAAGAGCTTGTGTATACAGCTTGTGTACACCCTTTAACCTTTTAACCTGCTCCAAGAACTGTTCCTCTTCCTGTGACGCAGTGCAGTCATACTTCCATGGGAGCAATTTTTTATCTCAATCTGGTGAACTTCTACTTTGACTCTTTTGAACAAGTTTGTTCTCAAAAGTAATAACCCTTATAGCTCAATCAAATGTTGGAAGTGGTACACAGATTACATTTTTGGCATTGATTAATTTGTGGATTACCTCAGACACACGTTGGAGAATTTGACATTCTTCTGTAACAGCAATAATCATAACAAACCTTTTCTAATCACCAAGCATGATGATGCTAAACTTATTACCACTATCTACAGAGTGAACCACCCTCCTTAGGTATCAAAGTTTCCACCCTTGCACTTTGAGGAGCAGCCTGCCTTACAGACAGTTTCCTAGATTACAGCCCACTTGTACACATAACATTGGCTGGTTCGAGGAAGCTGACCTACTTTAGAAGAATTTGACAGAAGGACCTACCTATGCAGTTAGCACTTCCCTCAAGAGAGCTTGTTTCAGCCCCCGAGAGGAACTTTTGGCCTCAGAATTAAAAAAAACAGTATAACTATAAGGTAACTGATGCTTAAAAAAAGAATTAGCAAATCCTTCAGAATTTGTATACCTTCTTTGTGATGCCACATATTTCCTTTAAGAGAGGCAAAAACATTAAGGATCGTGTCATCCATTCAGTCCAGAACAAAATCCCCACTAACAACAAACAGAGCTATTGTTGGGGACTTGCCCCGTTGGTACGTCACTACTGGTGTAGTACCTGCTTGTTGTGCAAGTTCATGTATAACACCAAACATCTTACAATCAATTGAATACATTTTGAGCTGAGATATGTCATCAACTGCAGTACAACTAACATAGTTTATTGTACATGGTGTCTGTGTCAACTAATTTATGTAGGGCAAACTGCATAGCAGGTTACAGGAAGGATTGGGCATCATCACAGCATAAATATTTGCTGGGTGGAAAACACGCCTTTTGTTGCCCACGTTGGAACAGAATCACTCAGCTGATGGTATCAGGTGGCAAATTACTGATGTTGCAAAGATGCCTGATACAGATAGTGACCTCTCTTTAATTCTTCAAAGACTAAAATGTTGCTGAGTAGAGAATTGTGATTCCATTTAAAGAGGATTGAATACTGTGGAGGAATGGCACAGTTTTGTTTTATCAAAAAAATTCTATTTCGAAGGACTTAACCTGCCTGTTGGATCAGACTGGCTGGGTTGTATGATACTACCTTCTTCAGTAATATTACTGCAGAAAGATTATTTTTGTTGTTTGTTTGTTATCTCATATTATCCTTAGTACCTTATTATGCATGTGAACATTTTTGATTTTTAGTGTATGGAATTATCATTGTACTTTGCCAATATTATACATAGTTATGTCATATTTAAATGGTGTGCCTTCTGTTAACTATGATTGGCAGCTGTGCTATT
>NW_028242902.1:0-61604 GCF_964263255.1 Lissotriton vulgaris
GCAGATCTGTACAGCTTGCAAACTCAAAGTCAAAGTCAAAAAAAGTTTATTTAGAACATTTGATCTATAAACCACAGTTCATTCTTTATCATTTAAAATCACATGACACAAATTCATATTCTTAACAGTAAAAATTATTCTAAAAACAACTTTATACAATTTAAAACCAGAGTTCATTTGGATTATAGGGCTATTGGCTATTTTGGGCCTCCAGTCGGAACGGGAACTTATATACCCTCTGCATAAATTTCCCGATGGCTATCGCAATGTCAAGATTTTCCATATCAACTAGAAGCTCCCGTGCTTTAGTGCGATCCTCAACCTCATATTTTAAAAATATCGGGCAAAGAAACTGTTTACCTAAATTTTAAAACATATAACAATCCAGTAAGATGTGCAAAATGTCACATTTCATTCCTAGTTTACACACACATTTACCATCAGGATGCAGTAGGGCAGTTTTTATTGCACTATTCGTAAATAACAGATTAATACCTATACGTAATTTAAAAACTTCTGCTCTTATCCAAGGGTTTGGTAACAAGTCTATATAAGGTAAGTTTGAATCTTTCTCCCATCCTGAACTCATAAACTTTACAGAGTCTTTCTCTCTCAGATACATTTGGTCTGTCGCCCTAGAAGTTTCTTTACCCTGCACTTTAAGAACATTCTTTATTACATTAGTTTGAATTGTCATAAGGTCCATGTTCACATTCAGGTAATCAAAAATGGCCGGGAGTTTCCTACTTGTTGCCTTCGCCCACTTTAACTCACTGGTCTGAATTTCTTTCATATACCATTGTGATACCTTAGCGACTTCCCCCTGACCCAAGCGGTTCCAGAATCTAAGAAGACTCATCTGCACCTGGACATTCCATGGGGTTAGGCCCAATTCTACTCTAACTGCCTGGATCACTGCCGACCCAGGGAGGGACAGCAAAGCTTTTAAACATTTTCCCTCCTCTTTATCCCAGGTGTTTTTCCCATCAATGCAGAGAACTACAGCCCCATATTTGAATTGTGGTGGAACCATAGCTTTAAAGGCAGTCAAGAGAGGTTTATATGACATATCGCCATAGCTATGGTTAAATCTTTTCAGCCCGCATACCGCTAAATGCACTTTTAGTTTCTGCTCTTCCAAATGGGTATCCCACTTCAGAGACCTTGTAAACCATATTCCGAAGGTATTTATATTCACTTACAGTTTCTAGCTTGGTTTGGCCCAAGTACCAGCTAAACTTCGTACTCTTCTTCCCAAGACATAGAATTTTTGTCTTATCAATGTTTACTGTAAGTCGCTTTGCGATAGAATATTCATTGAATACATTTAACTTCCTCTGAAGCCCCACCTCTGTTTGTTCCATTATTACAAGGTCATCTGCGTACAACAGACAGGACAGATGCTTACCATTTATTTTAGGGCTCGCTCCTCTTGCTGTACCCAGGAGAAGGGGCAAGGCTGCTAAAAATATGGCAAAAAGTAACGGGGCCAGAACACAGCCTTGCCTCAACCAATTATTTATCGGTATTTCCGTTGTAAGGCCGCCAGAGGAATCTTTAATTACCCGTGCCCAGTTATGCCTATGCAGTTCTTGAATAATCAGCAAAAGATCAGCAGGCACATCATACTTTCTCTATGTCTCCCACAAACAGTCCCTATCCACCAAGTCAAAGGCTGCTCGAAAGTCCACGAAGCAGCAAAACAATTTGCCCTGTTGCTCCATGAACTTCCTTGCTACAGCCCACAATGCGAAGCAGTGATCAATTGAAGCCACCTTGCTCTATTGGAACTATTGACTCCCGCTCCACCCATTCCTTCAATTTTCCCAGGACTATTTTGGAAAATACATTTTTACCAATATCTAATAAGTTAATCAACCTATAGTTCTTAGGGTCTTTCTTTTCCCCTTTTTTTATGCAAGGGTCTAATTATGGCACCTCTCCAGGATTTGGGGAAATGACCTGAAGCCAGGATTGCCACAAACATGTGGGATAAAAATCCAGCCCACCAATCTATCTGGGTTTTAATTAGGATGGCGGGAAGATTATCTGGGCCTGCTGCACGTGATAAGTTACATTTTTTAATAATTTATTTCACTTTTACTATAGAGAAGTCTAGTATTAAACTTTCTACACCCCTTATCCGAGTTGATCAATTCTTCTCGCTTTCCGGGGACCATTTAGCATTATAAAGGTTACTTACGTAGTCTACCCATGCTGCCTCCTCCACAACACAGCTCATAGTACCTGGGACCCTTCCTGCAGCATCCTGTATCAACCTCCAGAACCCTTTTATATTTTTATTTTCAATTGTTTCTAAAAGGTTTGCCCAGCATTCTTCTTTAAAAATCCCTTTCTTCTTCTTTACTAGGGATTTATACTCCTGCTTCAACCCAAGCAAGAGCTCCACATTCCCAAGGTCATAGCAGATCCTCTGGTGTCGCTCTAATTTTCGTATCACACTTTTTTTTCTCTGACATTCCTGATTAAACCACTTGGACTTTCCTTTCTTGGGTTGTGTAATTACCTTGACTTGTTTCTTATCATTTAGGTACACTCTTATGCACTGCACTGCCTGTACTATTATATCCTTGTACCATGCTACCTGGTGCCCTTCGATCCTTTTGTTGAAAACATGACAGTTTCTCAACATACTCATCCGTCAGTCTTGTGGACATGCGTTTGGGATGCTCCACATTTTGGGGGATTACCCTTTCAAATGTGCTTAATATCCCACCTACAATTTCACAAAAAAAGAGCATTATGATCGCTATCCCTGCGCTTAACTACGTGGAATTGTTTTACCAATACATAGTTCCACGCCTGGATAAAGATATAGTCTATAGGGCAATGTTGGTTTCCCACTCTAATGGTCTGTGTAGCTGGTCGATCGGTATCCTTCCTGCCATTTAGGCATATTAAACCCTTAGAACCCAAGAACTTTCAAAGAGCTTCATCCTGGCTAGAGGTTGGACATAATGGGAAATTTGCTGGATCTTTGTTATAGGCACTCAGCATATCCTCAAACCAACAATCGAACCTTCCAAAATGTAATCTATGATTGAAATCTCCCATTATTACCAAGGAATCCTTTCCATACTTTTCTGTCAAGTCAATTATATCCTTTTTAAAGAGGCTTAATTCTCTCTCATATTCTTTTAGAGACCCCCATTGAATATATACGTTTATGATAATCAGATGGGCATCCTTCCCATTGGTCCCTAGATGACATACATTACAAACCAACAGCCATTTACATAGTGAACTGATTAGTTTGTACTCTTTTACAACTGGTTGAAGCAAGTGTTACCATACCCCCTGAGGGACGTCCAAATTTTTATTTTTGCTAGCTGGTTTGTGAAAATGAACGAACCCTTCAGCTACCTGGGTGTTGCCGCATAGCCATGTCTCCTGTAGACAAACGACATCAACACATTTTGCAAGCTGGTTTAAACTATCCGCCTTTGTTGTTCCTCCCAGCCCGTTTATGTTCCATGAAATTAATTTCAGGCTATGCGGCAACTCAGTAACCTAATCGATCTCGTTGAGACATCCTGACTCGTTTAGGCACCATGAACAAACACTACTATCCATGTCCCAGCTACCCCCAACTGTACTAGGCTTCAAATTTTCTACCGCTATGGTGATATTAGCCATCTCCCCCCGTCCCCTAGTTACCCACCTCACCTGCCTTTCCCCTAGTCCTGTATGGAATCTCAAGAAGCCTCCCATTCGTTGTTACCCTGCATCTACTTCTTCTTCCGAGATCATCCTTATACCCTCTTTTAAGATTTCTTTTTCGGCTTTCTGAATTGCCGCTTTAACAAGGACTGAGTAGACTAGTACCTTTGTGTATTCTGCGCCATTGTTATCACTGCAGAACCCTATCTGTTTCAGGTCCTTCGTCCCAATTTCTTTTAGGGATGGGCATTTTGCAAATGAAAATAGGAGCTGGGATCGATTCAGTGGGACTAACTTTCTTTGTTTTTTCCCTCCAGACACTTGTTCATTGGGTTTAAAGTAAATGCACATTTTCTTATCATTGCTTTTATCTGATGTTTTTGCATCCCAGTCACCTCTTCCTTCATGTATGTTCATTCTAGGGCGTGTGTCTGCTATGCTACCTCCAGTCGCTGCGCTTCTTGTGGGTACTTTCCCTCCTAACTTGTTATTAATGTTTTTAGGGCTCACCACCTCCCCAAAGGGGTTATGCGTAGTTTTCCGTGGTGCCCTTTTCCTTTCAACTTCGACTACCGCTCCTACAAAGGCTGATTGCCTCCCTATATTGCTACTTTCTCTTATCTTATTTTTCTGTAAGGCATTTCCTTTAGATATTACCCTATCATGCATTCATTTGCCATTCACTTTATTTTGAGCCTTCAACCTCCCCTGGGCCTGACAAGGCCTTTTATGGGAGTACCTATTGTTCTGATGCCTTAAAGTCTCTCCTCGCCTCCTTACCAACATAGGCCATCTAGAAATGTAAACATTATTCTGTGGGCCACCTTCCACTATTGGTTCGATGTTCTCTTCAATCTGGTCATCTGTCTCTGGGGCTTGTACTGTTCTAACCATTGTTGGCATCAGTTCCCTTGTCCCCTGCAGTTCTTCTATCATTTTCTTAAACTGTAATTCATGATTGTTTAACAGGGTATTATTTAACACAGAAACCTCTAATAAGCCTTGCAGCATTTTTTGTAGCATCAGTGTAGTAGTGTAGTACAGCTTGCAGATTGGCGGCGTTTGTTGTTAATAAGGTTGCCTCTATTCTGCGGGCTTGATTAATAAATATTGAGAGCCCACCAGATGCTCTTCCGATGATGTTACATTTTATAGCTGCAGAGTGAAATTCATAAAAACATGGGAGAATTAGGGGTTTGTTGGATCATGTCTCTTGTAGCCACAGGATATCATTTTCTCGAAGGTAATTGCTTACTGAATTGTACCCAAGCAAGCTTTTTAGCCCAGCGATGCTCCAGGATGTGATGGACAGCTGTATGTTGTTTTCCGGTGTTCTGTTCATGATCTGTTGATGAGCAGCATTTATTGTGTTAGAAGTGCGGTCGTGGTGGCTGGCCTTCTGGACCAGTCCGAGTGCAGTGCATGAAGATAGTCTTTGGCACACTGATGTGGACAGTCCTGTGGTCAAGCGTACTTGTTATCCTGTAGGTGTTGTAACATCTTGGCTCTGCGGCTGAGCTTTTCCCTGGTTGATTGTTTGCTGTCCCCCTTAGAGCCGAGTGAACCTCCTTCGTTGGCGGTGATGCTGCTAGTATGTGTGGGTATTTCTCGTGTAATTAAGTCTTGGGGAAGCGTCCCATTGGCCTGGTTCTGGTCGGTATATCAGGCTTTGGAATGACTGAACTGATTGATCGCGGGGCCTCTGGGAGACTGAGGGTAAGAGTCCCTGAGATATATTGTATACGATTTCCAGTCCTTGTTCCTTGGTTGAGCATAATAGACTTCTCTGCTCTAAGTTCATGATGTTCGATGAATGAGGTAGTTGCGTTACTGTTGCCGGACCTGATGGGCTGTACAAGTCCCCCGTTCAGGGAATTGGCTGTAAAGGCCTGCCAGTCTCTTGTTTAGCATCCAAAGGGTTTGGTGCTGTGGATGTTGAGTTGTTTGGGAGATGATTTTTATTGAAAATTGGATAGAACCGTGTTTTCTCTTTGTCAATTTGTGAATTTTGAGTGTGGGTTGGTAATAGGAGGGCAACTTTTTTTGATGTCTTGGCCTTTTTCTCTTGTTTCTTTCATTTTTTCTTGGCCCTCCTTGAAAGAGGTTCTTCTTTCCTTATCTGAATGGAGGCATTGCCCTCGAGGTTCTTCCCTGGATTTGAGATTTGTGAGCTAGGATTGACACTGGGTAGACTGATGGAGAGTTTACTGGATACAAGAAGTCCTTGTGTGTCAGGCTTTGTTAAGACGTTGCCCGAATTGTTTGTGACTGAGTTGCTGTGAGCGTCGGCGAGGTTTGAGATTAGTGCAGTACTCCTATTGTTCGTTGGGCAGATGGTGCCTCCTGTTGGAGCTTTTAATGAGACTACTGGGTCTGTTCAGATTTTTGGAAGTGTTGGCCATTTATCCATGAGATCTACACTAAGCATGGGCGAATTTTGCAAATTCGCGATTCGCGAATTTGCGGATTTGCGAATTTGCGATCCGCAAAATTCACGAATTTGTGGATTTTTTTATTTTTGCGAGTTCGCGGGGCGCTTGGCGTGTTCGCGGGGCTCTTTGCATGTTCACGGGGTGCTTTGCGTGTTCGCGGGTTAGTTTTTTTGGGCCAGCCCGCAATGCGCCCTCTGGTTCATCACTGCCACCTTCTCGTTTTTTGTGCTCTTCTGCCCTCTGCCCCACTCGTTTTTTGTGCCCTTCTACCCTCTGCCCCACTGGTTGTTGTGCCCTTGTGCCCCTTGCCCCACTCGTTTTTTGTGCCCTTCTGCCCTCTGCCCCACTCGTTGCTGTGCCCTTCTGCCCTCTGCCCCACTCTGTGACCTTCTGCCCTCTGCCCCACTCCTGTTTTATTTTAGAATGGCGCCGGCAAGCTGCCAGCGCCATTCTAAAATAGTTACAAAGTTAGCTTCATCAGGAAGCACTAATAGATAAAATAAAGCAGGTGCTCGAGCACTTGAACTTTTGCCCCCCGGATCCGCCGCTCGCGAATTTGCGGATTTGCGGTAAATTCGCGGGAGTTCGCGGATCGCGAATTCACCAAAAATTCGCAAAATCCGCGAGCGGAACGGATTTTGTGCTCATGCTTAATCTACACACGAACAGGTGCAAAGCTGGTTGTTCTGATTAACACTAAGCTTGTTCTCTATGAAGTCCACCTTGTTCCACTAGCCATCGTGCAATGGTGGTTAGGAGGTCGATTTGCAACTTCATTTTCTTTGATCGCCAGAGTAATGCCCTGGCCATGGTGTGGACTGTTTCACCGGGTGAGGTTGCTCCTGGGTTGTTAATGAGACTGCTATCATAGGTTCTATAGCTTTGAGAGATTTGTGTAGGGGAGGGGGAAAACCGGTTTACATTGACCGTTCTGAAGAGCTTTGGGGTGAGCTCCAGTGTACTTTGTATCTTTGATTCCAGGTTTTGAAGAAATATCGGTGATGGGTATCCAAGGTTTTTTAGACACTCTTCTGGGCCATATGTAGGTAATCACATATTTCCGATTCCTAAATAGCGAATTTTACTGATTCGGCATTTAGGAATCGGTTAATGTGATGTAGGTAATGAATCAGTAAATTTGACCGATTCGGTAATATTCGGTATTACCAATTCGGTATTTACCGATTCGGTAATTCCCATTCAAGCCATTCACTATTACCGATTCGGTAAATACCGAATCGGTAATAGGGGAAACATATTCAAGGGTAGCAGGGTGTCACATTGACACCCTGTTGCACCCCTGAATCATGCATTTGTGCACATGTGGCACACATACATGCCCTACGGGCATGTATGTCTGCCACGTGGCACTTTCACAAAAGCACAAAATTGCTTTTTTTAAGGTTTTTTGATATTTACCACCAACTTGTATGGATGCATGAAAAATGCACTCACTTGAGTGCTCCCTACATTAAGGATTCCGTAATTTACCATTTTGGTATTTTAAGAATTCGGTAATTTACTGATTCTTTAAGTTACTGAGTCAGTAATTTACCAAATCCTTGAAACCTTCCTCCTACATCTCAAATCCCTACATACCGGTCAGTAAAGGTGAAATTTACCAAATTTCACCGTTACCGACTGGTAATGGCCCACCTACATATGGCCCTCTGTCTCTTCGTCTCTTCTGTCTTAGTTGGTCCAAGTCCTGTGCGTACTAGAAGAGGTGGCTCAACAGGAGACTGCAGGGTGAGTTTTTTGTGGCGGTGTATTTGAGCTGTCACAACCTGCTCATGGTTTTCTTGAGTTGGAGCAGTGGTGTCAACAGGTGGGTCACTTGCGTGTCATCGTGAGCCACACCACTGCTAGCCACACCACCGCCCAAGGACTTGGATGCCAACTGTTCACTCGGCTTCCAACACTGGGATCCAATCCATGTCCCTCGATTTCCTGGGACCTCTGCCCCCCTGCAGCACACCCAAAATATTAGCCCTCCAGGGGTGAGCCGGTACAGGATTTACCTCAACAGAGGCTCTGAAAAGCCCCTGGAGGGCACGACGATTCAGAGAGAGTCAGCCCTGCTTCCCACGACATGCAGCACTCATCTACCTTGAGCATACCTCTCTGCTGGTCACCATCAAAGTGCTGCACCTCTCTGCCACAGTGACAAGGACGGCAGATAAGGGACCCGAAAGCCCCTGCTCCTGGCTCCGATTACCACTGAAGCTCCTCCACTGGGGCGGCTCCAACCGAGATGGCTGCCAAAAGTCCGATGGCGGGGGGCGCGGGCACCTCCAGGCCTCACCAGGGTCTAAGTGGACCTGGCTTGTACTGCAGAAGCGGCTGCAACGAGACCAGGGATTGATTCCGGTTTATAGAGATTGCATGAAGAGCAACAGTTTATGGTAGTCTGGGCATGATGGGGGGGGGGCAGATGACCAGGGGGCAGTGCTTGAGCCTTGTTGCTGCCTCGGTTGCGGTCATTATTTATCCACTGACCACTGGAGGGGCCCTTAAAAGGACCACTAGGGCCGCGGGAGCTGTGGGGCTACAACAAGGCCCAGGCAGACCCCCCCGTTAACTCCTCCGCTCTCCACCTACCATCCGCCTCTCCGCTTTTATTGGTTACGCCTCTCTGGTGCTGACTCCTTCTCGCAGCTCACTCAGAGTGGTACGGGGTGGTACAGTGCAATTCAGTACCCCCACCTACTGCCGCTGCAGCTACTTGCGTCCTGCCGCCGCCACTGCTGCTCCAATGGGCCGGGAAACCTGGACTGGATCATAAAGCAAGGAATGCTAGATGAAGATGTGGCCAGTGTAGCCTACATATTTAGATTGCATCATTGTCTTTCTATGTCATAAGTGTCTTTGCAGGCCTCCTAAAGAAACCATACCCATACAAAAAGGGCACTTTCTTACCCTGGCTTACTGCCCGAACCTGCCTACTATTGGGAAGCTTCTGGAGACTTTCAGGTCCCCTACATGTCAATACAATATGACAAAACTCTATTTTATCTGGTTCTTGAGTAAAAAATAAGATTTATCACAGATGAAAACTTCCACTTGATATCTGCATCTGTGCCACTCTGCTTGCATGACCCTGCCCAGGTAAAGGCCTCAACCTCTTCCAATGACTGCAGTTGTGCTTTCCGTGCTAGCACTCAAAATCTCAGCTTTTCCCCTGTGGATGTTGAGGCTAAGGGGGTCATTAGGATGGCGGTGGACTTTGTCCGCCCGCCATCCTATTGGGAAATGGGACCGCCCGCCATAAGGGTGGGGGTCCCGTGGGGGCCATTAGGATGCACCCACCACAGTGGCGGGCGTCCTGCATTCCTATCATTGTGGCGGGCGGTGCCACAATGCCAGGACCGCGCAGTGCCTGCCATGTTGTGCATGGAACTGCAGGGGTTTACCATAGGTACCCCCATGTGCACCACCCACCACTCAGAGTCCCTTCCCTGGGGGCCTGCAACAGCCCCCCGCAAGCACTTACCGCATGCCTTTTCATGGCAGCAATGCTGCCATGGAAAGGCATGTTTCTGCACCCAGGATAACATGGCTGGCAGTGTCTGACAGACACCGCCACCATATTAAACTCTTTTCCGCCCGGTCAACTTGTTAACTGGGAGGAAAAGCAGTGGACGTCTTTCCATCCGCCGGGGTCCCCCCCCCATAGTAATATGGTGGGTTAAATGGCTGGCGGGCTGGGACGGATCTCTGGCAAATCGCCACTGCCATGGGGACGGTGGGGATCCACCCGAGAACCTAATGGGCCCCTAAGTTGTGCTTATTTGATTTGTCGGTCTTCTCTTGCATCTGCTGATGGGTATATGAGAGTACGGCCAGGTCATCTGAGAAGTCCAGGTCATTGAGCTGTGTCCAAGGTGTTGAAATGAAATGAAATGAATTTGTACTTGTAAAGCGCACTTATACCCCAACCAGGGTTTCCTGGTGCTGCACACATACCGCTGTAAAACCCTTCCTGGCTTTTCCCTGTGAAATGTCCACTCCTGGGCACCCACAAGGTGAAGCCAGGCATCCCAGCGCTGTTGGGGCCATTGTGGATATTAAGCAATCTATTGCCTAAAGTTGCAGAGTGGGACCCATTATTAGAATAGGCACCGAGGCGAGAATTATCAGGTCCGAGGAAATTAAGCCCAAGACCGCCGATGCGGGAATTGAACCCTGGTCCTGGGCCAGACCTCTGCATCAGGGTCTGCTGCTCTAACCAGTGAGCCACACTTCTCCACGTGTTCACTGGATCTCCTTTATTTTTCTTGCTGTGGATGTATTCATGATCCAGTCGATTGCCTGCAAGAAGAGAAAAGGCAAGAGCAAACAACCCTGACAGACTCCGGTAGGTTTCTATGAGTTGTCCTCCATGGACTATCTAGCAGGTCATTCCTTCGTAAAAGTTCCTAATGATTCTTATGAGTTTATCTAGTACACCATAGTAGTGAAGGAGCTTCTAATGGGTCCCTCTGTCCATTATGTCGAATGGCTTCTTGCAGTCAATGAAATTGACATAGAGGGAGGAGGTCCATTCCTTCGACTGCTCAACGATGATGATGTGCATGACTATGCACAAGATCAAGATACCTATCATGGAACATCAACGTAACATACATTGTCACTGCATTGCTATCTAACTCACTACAGACGTATTGGAACAAGGGCACACTGGGAACATAATGAGGGTGAGGATGATTGAAAACCCCAAATGAATTAAATTGTTCCTGATTTAAGTTGGCTTTCTCTTACGGAAAGAACAGCAGTGGGTGTATAGACTCAAGACCCACATAGTCAGACTCAATAAAAAAAACACATGGGTGATGTTGTCACCAACAGGGAGGTATCCAGACTGCCTCTTCCATTTATATGGCCTTCTTCTGGATCAGAACCTCTGCAAACTCAACCTGGCCCCTTGGTAACCTCCTGTTTCAACATTTACCTACTCTGTTTTGACTGATGGTATGTATTTGGCCTTTTTTGATAATAATATTTATGAGGGTCTACTCCTTTTTAAAATTATTTTTGTATACATTATGTGGCATATATTGAATATTCACCTTCCTGCCCTGAGCTGCATGAAAGAGAGTGGGTAGGAATGTGCAATATTTAATATTATACAGCACATTCCTGCTCTCTGTCTGTGCTGGTCCACAAACTACTGCGAGCGCCAATGCAGGTACCTTTGCACCATGGTGCAAGGGTGCCTGCGGTGTAGGCAGGATTTGTTTTGTGCAGGAATGGACACCTTCCTGCACAAAAACAATCCTCTGAGGCTTTTCCCTCTTCCATTGTGTAGAAAGAGGAAAAACAAGGAGAAAGAAACATATTTCTTCTCATTACGCTTCCACTGTGGAGGTCTAGTATTTTGACACATTTCCAGGAGTACTACTAATGGTCAATCTCAGGAATGCACCAAGATCCATTGGTGGGAGCATGGGATCACCCACCTTCCACCTATAGAACACCTGCTCAGGCAGTAGCACCAAGCAGCGAATTGTGCTGCCTTGCATTACTCCACATTTACCACAAGGTGGCCCTGTGAAGCTTGGTAATTCTGTAATTTAAGTCATCCTTGCACCCCCTTGTGTGAGAAATATGTTGTTAAAATGTTAAGAGATGATGAGGTTTTCTCTTCCTTCACTCAATGATTAGTACCCTGATCTCCAACCTTTTCTCCCCTTATATTCTATCCTCCTTACAGTAAGCCCTCAATAACCAATGTAAATTACATTGGCTGCTCCTTGTAGCATGCCTCGTGTTGGCCTTTAAATTATGAAAGAAACTGCCATGGTAACACATACGCATCGGACTACATTTTCAATGGGCCATAGATGCTGATGCAATAGTGACATCACCCTGTGCAATCAGCATCTCAGATTCTAACCAGAAGGGAGCCTCTGTTAATGTTAATGTTAATGTTATTCGGAATTTATAGAGCGCGAACTGCCGCTCCGAAAGGAACATCCTGGCGCTAAGGAGCGAAGGAGTCAACGGAGGTGAGAACTAGATGGCAGCCAGTACATATGCATCTGACAAATTGAACAGCCAAGTTTTAAGTTGTTTACGAAAAGAGGCTTCTCGATCTAGTAATCTTAGCTCCTTTGGCATAGCAATCCATGCCCTGGAAGCCAGGACACTAAGAGTTTTACCACCTTTGGTTTTATAATGAAAGGTGGGAGTATTGATTAAATTACAGCCTGCTGATCTCAGAGCTCTGATGGGATTGTAGCGCGAGAATCTTTTCGAGACATACTTAGACCCAACATTATTAAGTGCTCTAAAAGAGGTCAATAAGATTTTAAAAATAATCCTTTTGTGGAGAGGAAGCCAGTGCAATGTCTTGAGGGCCGCAGATGTCGAAGATTTTCTGGGCAGTTTTAATACCAGACGTGCAGCTGCGTGTTGGATGCTTTGTCATTTTGTGAGCTTCAGCTTTTTTACTCCTGCCATCAGGCCATTTCAATAATCAAGGCAGGAAAGTATAAGGGCAACAGCCACAGACTTTTTTGATTCAGTAGGAAGAAAATCAAATCATTTTTTCAATGATTAGATGATATTAAAACAACTACCTGCTACACTCCTTACTTGGTGGTCAAAGGACAGTGACAAATCAAAAAGAATGCCCAAATTTCTGGCTGTTTCCACCGAACTGGGAGGCGGAGAGGCCCCCTTAGGCCACCATTTGCTGGAGCTGACATTAAAATATTTCCCAATGGGCAGTATTTCCGTTTTACTGGAATTGCATTTACGATGATTATCATTCATCCATTGGAAGACATCAGTAAGGCAATTCTGAAAATGTTGTTCAGCCATTGTGGACTTTTTGTCGAGGGATACAATCAATTGGGTATCATCAGCGTATGATGTTACCAGGATCCCATAGGACTCAATTAAATAGATAAGGGGTGTCATATAAATATTAATAAGTTGGGGGCTCAGGATAGAGCCCTGGGGAACTCCTGAGGTAATACTTTTCTCCTTCGAGAGAAAAGGCCCCAATGAGATTGTTTGAGTTCTCTCTGACAGGAAAGAGCTTAACCAGTTAAGGGCCCCATCTGTTATTCCATTTATTCTCAGTCTATCAATAAGGATTTTTTGGGAGACGGTATCGAACGCCGCCGATAAGTCAAGTAGAATCAAGACGGAGTTTTTCCCTTCATCCTGTAAATTTTTGATGGCATCAGTTAGTTCGATGAGGGCCGTTTCCGTGGAATGCTTAGGGCGAAAACCTGATTGTTGGGGATGTATGATATTATGTGTTTCCACAAAGTTCGTCAGCTCTTGATGAACCATATGTTTGGTTATTTTACCGAGGACTGGGGGAAGGGATATGGGGCAAAGGTTAGAGAGGTCTGAGGGGTTTTTATTTGGCTTTTTCATCAGAGGTTTAACTGTGGCTTTTTTCCAGTCCCCAGGGACAATCCCAGAGCTGAGTGATTCATTGACTATTTGGTTTATGATGGGATTCACAATATCGATTATCTGGTGGAGAATGAAAGGGGACAAGCATCAGATGGGGATCCTGATTTACAGGACATGAGAACTTCATGGGTTTTTGCAAGGGTAACAGGCTTAAACATACTAATGGTATTCAGCGCAGGTGAGGAGGTGTCTTTGGTACCCTTTATGGTGGTATAGTCAGTGGATGAAAATTTGTCCTGTATAAGTTTTATTTTCTCATCAAAGTAATCGGCGATTTGATCGCAGAGACTTTGGGACGGAGGGATTTCCTGTTTCAAGGTTGTTGATTTGGTAAAAGATTTTACTATGGAAAAAACGTTTTTTGTCGTTGTTGGGCTTCCCTAATTATTTTAGTATAGTAATCCCTTTTGGCGGTTTTAATATTGGCAAAATAGATATTCCTGTTTTGTATAAAAAAGACTTTCGCAGCTGGGTCGTAATTTATCCTCCATTTTCTTTCCCCTTTTTTACACTGAATATGAGCTTCAGCTTGGGACTTCGTATACCATGGGGCACTTGTCTTTTTAAATTTATCATTTTTAACAAAGCGTTTTGGTGGGGCAACGTCATTGTTTGGTAGCTGCATCCAAGTGTGGAAAGTTTTGGAATCTTGTTCAACATCGCCAGAAAGACTAGGGACCTGTGAAAGGGCTAAAAACTTGAGCTTGCTGTTTTTCGCGATAAGTGCCTAGTTTTGACTGGTAGAAGATTGATAAATAGTTTGTGCCATTTTATAGGGGCGACGCATATTTACACTGAATGGGATGAAACAGTGATCTGTCAAAATTGTGGGGATTGGAGAATAAGTAGCTAAGTGAGGAAAGTTGGAACATATGTCCTACTTGATGTATTACATTTATTACTTTTTGAGAAAGGCCAAATATTTCGAGTGTTTGATAGAAATCAGAGACCTGTGGATTTTCTTTAGATTCCAACTGTAAGTTAAAATCTCCAAGGAATGTGAAATGGGGATAATGCACTAGCAGCTGTCCCAGGGATTCGCCCAGGGATTCAAGAAACGCATTAGGACTACCCGGGGGACGGTATATTAAGCCTCCTGTGAAAGACAGTGAAAGACAGCGAAAGTCCTTGTTGCCCTTTCATTGAATAACCTTTTTAACAGTGTTAATCAGGCACAATAGGTGTATAATGTTTTCTTCTCCTGTGTTACACAACCGACATGATATGTTATTTTCGAGTTTTTTCCATGGTAGTGCATGAGATTCTCAGGGTAATATTCCAAATCGTGCTTTCATGAATATATTTTTATATTTCCAAGTCCAGGCTGTATTCAAATTTTGTTGAGGGCTCTTTTTTTGTAACCATTTATTATGGACCAAGCATGTTTCCTTTTAACCAGGGACTCTTTGTCACTTACCAACGATAGGAGATCGGTTGTCTTGTTCACAATTTTTTTAAAAGATTCCTGAGGAATAGTAGTCATCCAAATCCCCTTTAGCCCAAATTCATCAAAAGCCTTCTCAAGATATTTCCAAAAAGACAATGTGTTATTTCCCTCTATTTCTTTCCATGAAAGCTGTGAGATTAAATTCTCCTTGTCATTTTTACTCTGTTCCATACTTTAATAATGTTACCCATTTGAGCATATAGTTGGTTGTTCAAGCCAAATTCCAGTATAATTTGGGATTGTGAAGCATTTTTAGGTAAAGAAAAAAGAGCTCTGAAAGTTTTTGAGATTTCTTTGTTTATTGTTATTGCGTCTTTTCCGTTTAATGCCTCACTACTTTGGGTTAGGGAAGGTAACAATTTTGCAGATATGACTTTGAGTAGAGGTTGGTGGGTTAAATTA
Organism: Lissotriton vulgaris; assembly: GCF_964263255.1. Lineage (NCBI taxonomy): Eukaryota > Metazoa > Chordata > Amphibia > Caudata > Salamandridae > Lissotriton > Lissotriton vulgaris. Next base: position 15,397 of record NW_028242902.1, read on the forward strand.
CTGGTGGACTTTTTTATAATGCCAAATGCACCTGTTAGGGAGTTCGCTTTCCTTGCGATATCAAATTTCTGAGGTTTAAAGTTACCATCATCATCAAAAACCACTCCCAGGTATCTATAGGTTTTAATTTGCTCGAGTGTTTCCTTTCCTAAGAACCATTTTGTGTTGTACTTCCTTCTTAAGTTTTTTGAGACGACCATAACTTTGGATTTTGATTTGTTTATTACCATTCTGTTTTCTATTGCGTACTCTGGTATACATGTCATTAACCTTTGCAAACTTACCTTTGTTCTACTTAAGAGGATGACATTGTCTGCATATAGCAGATTTGATATGTGTTTATCTGCAAGCTTAGGCAGGTGTGCATTTATGTTGTTCAAGGCTCCAGTTAGATCAGTTAAAAACAGATTAAATAATAAAGGTGCCAATACACAGCCTTGCTTCACTCCCCCTAGCGTTGGCATTTTCTCAGTTAATGACCTGCCGTTCCCAATACGAACTCTGGCCCAAGTTTTTACTGATCAGATTTATTAAAGGTGGGGGAATCCCTTGTACATGTAACTTTTCCCATAATAAATCTCTGTTGACACAGTCAAAAGCTGATTTAAAATCAACAAAACATAAGAATAATGACTCATTGTTAGAAATTGCTTTTTCAATTAATATTGATAGTGCCAGGATATTGGAGGACGTACCAAGTCCTTTAATGAAGCCGGTTTGGTTTAGCGGAAGAATGCTATTCCTCTTTACCCAATCGGATAAGATTGTTAGCAAATGGGATGCAAATAATTTTGCATCTGTGTCCTGTAGCGTTATTGAACGATAGTTTTCCGGAAGCGCCCAATCTCCTTTTTTAAATATCGGGAATATTAAAGAACCTCTCCAGCTTTCCGGTATCTCCGCTTTACTAGCTACTTCTTTAAAGACCTTTACAACAAGTTCTTCCCATGTTTCCGGATCTTCTTTGTATACAGAAAAGGGTATCCCATTCGGTCCTGGTGCTCCATCTTTCTGTTTCTTTATTAGTTTAACAGTCTGTTCCTGTGTTATTTCCAGGACTAGTTCTTGCTCTTTTTTATTGCAATTTCCTTCCACTGGCTGTGCTCCTCGGTTCCGTGTACTGTTGGATGTGGATTTAGGTGGTGACTCAAAAAATTCATCCATTCTGTTGCAGTCAGTACTGAGGAGACTACCATTTTATCCGTCCTTGTTAAGCTATTAATCATCTTCCAGAATTCCCTTGAGTTTCCTTGGTTACTAGCATACAATACACGAGTCCAAAGAATATTATTAGCTTCAGTTTTTTCATTCCATATTATCTTCTTTAAAGTTTTTATTTGCCTCTTTTAGGGCGGTTTTAATTTCTTCTTTATCTGGGAAATTAGCCAGCTCTTTCCTTAATCTATTTCTGGTTCGTTTCATTTTCTGTACTGCATATGGGAGATTAATATGGGTTACCCTTTTTTACTGCTTGAGTCATATGGCTATCTCTTGGGATATTGGGATTACCTTTGCAGGTGGGCAATCTGGAGGTGAAACTGGCCCATTGCTTGATTGCTGATGCAAATGGTGCCTCTTCGCTGCATTCTTTGAATCGTTTTAGTGCTAGATTGCTTGTTAATCGGTTGTTTTGCGACTCTGTTTCCCATATTAATTTTTTGTGATTAATGGTTCCAATTTGACCTTCAGTTGTTAGATAGATTTGATGATTTTTATTTTGAATGTTGTGGTAATGATTTGCTGACAGTGATCACTCTCCAGGACCTTTTTTAGATGGTATGATGTACAATTGCCAAAGATATTCAATGATACCATAGTATAATCGATACGGGATTTAGTACTGTGGGTATAGTAACACTATGCTGGTGGTAAGTCTGCTGGTAGTCTTCCATTGAGTGTTCGCAACCCCAATGCTTCCATATCCTTTATAAAATTTATACCTGTTAGTTGATGGCCTTGTTTATTTGAAGGCTATGTTACTTGGACCGGGATTGACCATTAGTGGTCTTGTGACTGTGTTACTTCGTCCCTTGTGAATGGTATTAAGAGATTAAGATTAAAATCTCCTGTAATAATAAAATCCATAAGGGGTCCTCCATCCTTTGCTCAAGCAGGTACGTAGAAAGTGAGGCACACATAGTTTTCCTAGAGATGGTCGTAGGAGGGATATATATATATTAACCAACTTCAGTGATCTTTTTTGTTCGTACATCCTATACCTAACTAGTATAGACTATACCTTAGTACTGTTTGTGATTATTTCCGTGTGTTCTGCATTGAGATCAATTGAGTTGAAAATTGCTAGGCCACCTGAGGGGCGTCCATAAGTGCTTTGCTTGATAGCAGGTACATAGTATCCTTTATCACCGTGGATTATAAACGGGCTGTTGCCCAGGTTTCTTGAAGCAAAATTATTTGATAGTTCTTGAGCGATTCGGTTATGTTATCTAATTTGTTAGTTATACCATTTACGTTCCAAGAACATATTGTTATTTCCGTGGTAAATTTGTTTATATTTTTAGCTGATATTTCCTGTTTTGCTTGTCATTGCATCTTATTTCCATGTAGGGCACTTTTAATCCTTGAATCATTTATCCCATTTTCAATTCCATCGCTAATGTCTTTTGCTTAGTTTAAAACTCCTTTATATAATTGTTGGTTTGGATTTCTTAGAACAGAGTAGGTTGGTTGCCCCTTTTTGCTTTTTCCAGGACCTAAAAGATTTAGTGGTTTAAAAAGTGGTGTGGGGTATTCTTTTGGAATGAGTCTATTAACCATTATTCCCCACTTACGGTAAGTTTCTAAGTCCTTCATAATTTGTTCAGCTACGGCAGGGGAATCAAGAGTTATCTCTGTTATCGGTAATTGACCGTCTGGATTTTCTAAAAAACCAACACAATCAATATCTTTAGTTGTCAATTTTTCCAGAGATGGAACTGATGAAAAAAGGCGCAATAAGTTGCCTCTATTGAGCGTATCTTGTTGTCCTTTGGACTCGTATACTGGTTTAAAAATAAATGTTTCCATCTTCCGTTTTTTTGTATCCCCTGTGATGTTTGAATTAGATTCCTTTTTTACTATATTTATAAGTCGTTTGTTATTACCACTTTTAATTATTAGTATTTGATCTTTATTTGCTGTTTCGGCCACGACTTCTGTTAGTGCAATATGTTCCAATGGTTTTGCTGGTACAATCAGTGAGATTTGTTTTCTATTTATGATTGTTTTATTTGGTGTTTGTTTCTGTATTTCTCTTACCAGTTTAATTGATGAGGGTTCATTCCTTTTTGCCTCTTCATTCTGGGTTTGAATCATTGTTTGTTGTTCCGTAAGTTGAGCATATATTGTACCTAAGTTGTTTTCTTCTTGCACAGTATTACCTATATCTTGCTTTAATGGACCGTTTATATTGCAACAATTGCGTTGTATTTGAGTCTGGGTTTTTACGACTTTATCAGCAGAAGGTTCATTTATAACATTTATATGTCCAGCTGTGTCGTTTTTAAGTTTATTATCTCCGGAGGTGATGTTATTCAGATACTTATCCGTATTCGTGGAGTTTCTATGTTGTACAAATATATCATAATACTTGATTTTGTTTGTATTTGGTTGTGTTAGCGAGTTGTTACATATTTGCCTGGTTATTTCCCTTATTGGTTGTTGTCCTTTATTTCCCTTAAGGGATGTGTTTTGTTGTGTTTCCTCTAGAGGGCCTTGACCTACTTGGTCCATTAACTTTGCTTTATTTCGGGCTTTGGGTAACTTTTTCTTGTTCGTTTTGACATGATAAATGGATTCTGGTCCGTGTCGATTTTGTCCTCTAAGTCGATATATCCTTTATAGATCTCCGCTTCTTGTGTAATTGACTTCTCAATTTCAGTGTTTTTAGCATTCTCTAGAGTATTAGGTATTACTCTGCCTGTCAATTGATTAGCGATTTGCAATTCATTTTGGCATGGCTTGTTATCTTTTTTATTTTGTTTCGCTTCAGTTGTTGAACTCATACCTTTATTATCTTCTACTGACCAATTTTGGCCCCTATTGATCGTTGTTTTAACATCTTCTAGTATGGTACCAATAACCTCTGGAATAGTTGCTAGTTTGTTAATTATTGGTGAATAAGGACATTCTACATAAGATGTTGATTTGTCTTCCTGTACTCTCGTTATCAAAGAGTTAAGATCAGCTAGTTTGAGATCTATTCCTGCAACTGCTTTAGCCATTGTATCGATAATGTCAATTTGGATATCCATTTTATTAGACTGAAGTGATAGTGCTTCGATATTAAGTGTAGAAGTTTGATAAAAAATATCCCAAACCGTAGCCAAGTCCTGATTGTCAATGGTTTTGATTTTTTCACTCCCCCGCGATTTCTGATTGATACTAGTGAAATCTTTTGCGTTGCTACTATTATCATCTTCACAGTATAATAATTGTACAGGCTCAGAGATAATTCTTCTTTTGACTCCCACAGGTTGTATTGTTTCCCTGTCCAACTTTGCTTTGTCTGATGGTTTTGGTGTTTCGGTAGGTATTGGATTTAGTGAATCTTTTATTTGGGTACCTTGATCTCTACTTTCATTGTTTAATGTTAGCCTGGTGTTTTCCCTTTCGGATAAATCCGTTTGTACTTTTCTTAGTTGACTTTTAAGTGGGCAACTATCCAACGTGTTTAACATAGTTTGGTTATTAGTTGTTGGTATCACAATTTTTGTTGTATTTTTTATTATTTCAACATTGACTTCTATAGGTGGCCTAGATAGCATGGTTACTATATCTGGCTCCCCATGTAAATCTACATAAGAATTCTCAGTTACTATTTCCTCCTTGGTGATCCCTGTAGGATCAGATTCCTGTGAGTTCGTTATATATAAATGATCCTGATCAGAGGCTTTCGTTGTTACTTGATTTACAAAATTTGCTGGATTATTAGATTCTGTGACCACCAGGTTTGTTACATTTATTCTGAGTTGTTGAGTTTTGATTTCTTGATTGGCGAATGATATAACATTAATAGGTGTGATGGGTGTTTTTAAGTTTCCTATTGTTGTGTCACCTTGCATTGACAATAAGACTCCTGTTGGATCTTTTAGAAAGTCAAATATTTTAGGAATTTTGGAGCATTTTTCAAACATTCTTGCGATTGGTGAGATGAGTGTTTGACTCAGCTCCTTTGGTTGCGCTTTGGATTTTTTTATGGTACTTGGAGCTTTAGCTTTGCGGGATCTACGTGCCGGTGGGGCAGTTAGCCTAAACCCTCCCAGAACGCATTGTTATTTGTATAGTACTGTGATATTGATATAGTATAAGTTAGGAGCGATCAAACTCCCTGGTAGACAAATTGTGTTCAAAACAGTGCATCAGTGATATCTTATACAATGCTTTGTACAATCCAACAGAAAACTTATAGTGTTTCCAGCAGGCATTCAATAGAAAATATTGCAGTGTGTACTTCAATCTGCCTCATCTGCCGACCTGTCTGAGTGAAGATCGGATGAGTGTTTTACAGGCTCTGTGTCCCACCTTGTCTCACAAACCCGCACTAGCAGATCATCTGCCTCCCCTGCTTGTCTGCTCGCTGCCCGTACACCCGTTCCTCAGCTGCCAAAATCACCAAGACCAACCAGCGTAGCCCAGCAATATGACCTAAGAACGGGCCTCAGACAAACCTCAACTGCACAGCTTAGCAGGACACAATGGTGGCAGCAGACAGTGATAGGCAACCATGAGCAGCAGCCGTCGGGGAATGGTAGTGGTACTAGCAGCAGGTAGGAGGAGGGGAGAATACCATGGAATTGTAAAAATGTAGGAGCACTGTTCTCAAATGTCCCAATGTCTCAATTATTCAATGACTCAATATCACAATGATTGTTATGTTTAAAAAAAAAAAACTTTCTTAATAATTTTCGCAATTTTCGTCTTTTTTCTAATCAGACTGTATGCTTGACTGTCGTTTGCTTATAACTTAACTGTAGCTTAGGTCTTCCTAGAGGTCAATTTAGGCACTCGCGCCACTCATCGCGCCCAGGGGGGGTAAAGTGTGGCAAGTGAGTGGGTTCCCTGCCAATTTCTTTTAGGCTCAGAGGATCGAAATACCACCCGATTTTAAATATTCATTTTTGGTCGAAACATTTGGGAAGGTGCCCTCTATCCAACTGCAAGCATTTATGACGAACAATACAATTCAGAGGCTAAGTCAGGATTTCAACCTCAGAAGCATCGAGGCAGCTTTTGTCAGTTATCCAAAACAGCCATTACCTATATTGCTGATATAGGTGGCCCGGTTTATTGTATTCAATTTGTATTCAATTTGTCAGCTGACTAACACGCCTCTGAGCACCCCACACTGTTGAGCAGTGTTTAGGTTGGAATCAAGAGGTTCTCAGTGCCACTTCTGTTCAAGAGAAAAGCCTTTGAGATGGTTAAGGCTAAATGTATGGCACTTCAGGGCATTTCTTATAATAATGGCGACATTGCCTCCTCTGCCACTCGACCTGTCTACCCTGAATATAGTATAATCAGGTGGCAGAGCGATCAACAGATCAGGGCTGCTCCAGTCGTTAAGCCATGTCTCGGTTATAAAGAGGAAATCTAGTTTGTGTTCAAGGATTACATCCTTAACATCCTGGTTATGATTGCACATAGAGCGAGCATTTATAAGCCCTCCTTTAAGGCAAGGCTGGCTGCTAGGAGTGATAAATATCTGTGATGGGGTGTCGGATAGGATCACAGGCGTAGTCCAGTAGCAAGTTCTACAGGCAAATGGACCCCAAATATGCTCCATGGAAATTTGGCAGCTGCATTTCTTTTGGAAATTGCGCTTTCTAAGGTCATTAGCCGGGTACACAATGCACGGGGGAAAAAGGCCAGCGAGACCTGCGCCTGTCGCGGTCTTGTCGCGGACGGACGCAAGCGGGCTTGCCTTTGGCGCGTCGCTGGCGCGCCCGCTACGCGGTTGCCACATTCTGGATTAAGTAAGGGACAGGAAATTGAGGGGGGGAGCCAGAAAACCCCAACCACTCTAAACACTAGAGCGCTAATCTTCAGGCGGGTCAAGATGACGTTCCTGGCACCGTGTTAGCACTCTAGATGCAGTAGCCCCAAAAGCAGTATGGTAAGAATACAAAGTACAAAAAGTACGAAAGTGCAAAGTAAGCAGTTTACAAGATATACAATTTAAAAATGTTGCCCCAGTTAAAAACGAGCAATACAATTTAAAATATCAGCTATGTTTGTCTGCTGTGCAAGATAACAAGCATGCCACAAGACTCACGCTATGATCTGTGCGGTCGCCACCTCCCGCAGTAAATAAGGGACAGGAAGTTGAGGGGGGGAGCCAGAAAACACCAACCAACCTAAACACTCTCCCACCCTGGTGAGACTCATTTAAACACAGTGGAATTGCAGGTAAGCTGCAACAGTATTTTTGCTGGCAGCCCCATGAGCCCAACTGACTACAGAACCCCATCAATGCTACTTATAAGCCCCTGAGGAGCAACACAGTAATAGAATGATTGTTAACACACAAGCTGGCTTTAACTCCCCATATGCAATTAAAGTGGAACTAGAAAAATGGAAAGAGAAATGTGTTTATACATGTTTCAAAAGCAAATAATCTCAAATTCATGTCACTAATAAAAAATGGAAAACCAAACCCATCCTGAGAACTAATTACTTTGTTAGTCATCAGTTTTGATTTTATAAAAAAGACTGAAAATCTCTTTCACTTTCATACACTTATACAATATCTGTACAATAAGGACTTCTCACCCAGTGCCCATGTAGGGCAATTAGGCACATATCGTGGGTCAGCTGCCTTTAGGGGATGTTTATAAAGTCTTTTAATTTTACCTTCACAATGCTCTTCTCTTTGCAGCTGTGCAGTGACCCAGGATGTGAGCGTACTTGTGATTCAAAATGGCCATTCACTGCAGGTCATGTTTGAGATAGAGACATTCATCTTTAAAGACCAGTCCAAAGTATATATGAAGTGTGATGTGTCCCTGTGCCCAATCACACCGTCAAATACCTGCCGGGTAAGTGATGAGGGTTGATGCAGAACAATAATCTAAATTCTTTTTTAAACAGGCAGATGCATGATCTCCACTTAAAGCAGGTTTGAGTACAGTCAGTGAGTAACTGGCATGAACGGTGGGACTTTTCTCTGTGAGGAGTGTGCATGAGTACAGCGAGACACATGAATGTTCAAACAAAATCAACATATTCTTTATTTTTCTAAATTGAGTTGGGGTTTTTATTGTGTTGTGTCATGACTTTACTACAGTTTGGTACTGCATGAATACTTTCCTTCAAGTTAAGCCTGACTGCACTACCAGGAAACAAGCTCAGGTCTATTTGGTGACTTTAGTAAATCACCCTGACAAGAATTTAGATAATTACTTGAGGTAGGTACTCCGCCACCTCAACTAATACTCAAATGTCTCACATTGTGTAATTGGTTAGTTGGTAGTAACTTTACAGGAATTGAAATTTGATGCGGTATAACCATTAAGCAAAACACCGGGTAGAAGACTATGTCTTAAGGGTGTTTTGACAAAATATAGGAAAAAAACCTATGGAATACAAACATATTGTGTCAAGAATATCGGCATTTAAAAATATCAGCAAGAGTACATTTGAAGATAAAACTATTCTTTTAAGTGATGTTTATAATATTGGTATGAAAAATGTCAATTTAGCAAATATAGTTGTATGTAATATAATTTGTAAATGTTAATTAGTTTGTAATTTATTGTAGTGTGTTTGATTTTGCATGTTTGCTCATTTTTTCATTTCAATTGTGAGAAAGAAAATATATTAATTATGAAATTTTGGAAATGTGTACTTTATGTTGTAAAAATAAAGGTGTTCTACATGTTTTTGGAGTGGTACATTGGGTTTTTATGGTATAAAGGTGGGGCGGATTCTAAAGAGTGAATATCCAAAAGTACATTGCAGATGAATTTTTATAATGATATGCAAATTAATATTTTACTTAATTTTAATTTAAAAAAAAATCATATTGTTACATAATTTTTTTAAATTAAACTGTTTATTGGCATTTATTAGAATGACATATTTCAATGCAAATAACTTGTCACATTATATCCTGAACAGATGGTACAGTTCAGCACAAGACATTTCCTATAGCACCCTCCCTCACTCCGGATTGTATTTTGAGTTAGCCTTGTTGGCCCATGCTCTAGCATCAATGGGGAGGAGCAAGTATTGCTTTATTATATATTCCATTTCCCCCACACCTTATCCCACTGCTTAGGGCGGTAGTTCCTAAACTGTGCGCCATGGCGCCCTGGTGCCCCATAAGAACTAGAGGGAAAAACATGAAAATGGGTGTTCCCTAAATACCAAAAAGAACAAAGTTCTAGTCAGACATTCGGATAGCCCACACAACCACAAAGAAGATTTACTTATTCAAAAAAGCTTTTTAATTTCTGTTTTTTTTATATATATAAATATACATTGCTTTCATAGAAAAATATTTTCATTAAGACAGTGAGATAGTATCTGAAAAACATATAATAGTCATATACAGAATTATAATGTAAAAACTAGGACACGCAAAGATAATTCAAAAACAGGCACAAAGTACATGCACTCATACAATCAAACACACATTTTGTACAATCAAAGACATACACAGACATTCACATACATATCACCACACACAACAGCGCCGACGCGCGTTTCGGACTAGTGCCAATACAGGCTTCCTTCATCAGGGCGCACTAGGAGTAGAAAACAGGCAGACTCAATAAATGACGTCTGGCACAAGGTCCTGAGGAGCAGTCCTAGTAGCAGCAAGGGCTGAAAGAAGGTATTCTAGGGGCCCTCAAGAATGGGGCCACTAAGATGTTTTCAGGGGAATAGCAGGTAACTGGCAACAGTAAGTATAAACGGAATCCAATGGGTGCATGCGCTCACTGGATGGTCGAGATTCGGAGCAGCACCAATTCAGAGGCCTGTAGAAGATCCAGGCGAGGTTCAGGGAGGGAGCTGAGGTACCACTGCGGGTCAGGGGGGCACAATAAGTCAGCCAAATGTCTTTAAAAAGGGTTCCAGAAGGGCCTGGTAGAAACTACCCAGATAGATGTAAGGATTATAATATGGGCCAGGCATCAATATTCGGAGTACCTAAGTGATACGGTCTGTTCAAATCCTTGAAAACAGGAAGGTAACATCGATCGGCACAAACTTCAGGCAGAGTTAGGAAAAAAAGGGCAAAGAGCCTAAGACGACCTAAAAGTCCGCAGTAGAAAAAGACCACGATGGAAGCAGCAGAAAGGCTCCTTCTCCCTTTGGCGGTAGGATTCACCGGTCATAAGAACTAGCCAGGGGTGCCATGCACATCTTAGGAATGTGGGAAAGGTAGGTTCTGAATAAGATTTTTGTAAAGTGGAATGTTTGTAGATTACGTCTTTGCGGGGCCGAGTAACCCATTTGGGACTGTCGTAGGGGAGTTCTGAACGACCCCCCCGTCAGCATCTACTCAAGAAAATGGTTTGGTACAGCCCCAGCACGTAACATGCTTCAAAAAGCTTCCAGTTAGGCAGGGTCAGGGGCAATCAGGGGCAATTCAAAGCGTTATTGCTGCCCGTGTTCTGCAGCGCCTCTAGGCCATTGTCATTACAAGTAGGTTTGGAAGAAAGGAAATGTGAAATGTACGATCGGGTAATCATGAGACACTCCCCCAAGCTCTATACCACACTGTCTTTAAATAAATTACACAAACTAACTGTTGTCATTTTAAATTGAAACTAAAGAGAATCTGGCAAGTAAAGCACCCGTTCCTATTTTTATGCAGTTCTGAAAGTCTCAGAACCGCAAGCCAAAAAGGAGTACTTGTGTACGCCTCTTGTCCTTGAGATCCATGGGGAGAGATCTCGTCAAACAGGACTTTCCCAGTTTGCCACAATAATCTCAGAGCCTCTGCCTTATGACTGGGAAGTCACCAAAACTCCGTTTTGGAAAGCATCCCATTCATACACATCTGTAGTGCGGCTGCCTCCCAGCAGGCACTAATGAGCAATGATTTAATGTGAAAAGCACTGCGCTGTGTCCCTTTCACACACAAACACTGCAGCTCTGCGGCGGCTGCCTCCCAGCAGGCTTACACTCTGCACCACCCATCCTGCCCAGCCCTCTGATAATATAACTCAGTTGCCCATGGGTACACCACATGCACAAGAGCTCGAGCACTAGAGAGGATGAACAGAAGAAGCACACAGTGCCACCCTGAAGGTGTATAACAAGTGGTAGCAGCACAGATGTGGAGGACCTCACAGATGGTGGCAGGAGCACCACTGGAGAGAGTGTCTCACATATGAAAGGAGCTCACAGGAAGTGGATATCTCAAACGTGGAAGTAGTGCAAGGGGAGAGGTGGTTGTCACAGCTGGTGGTGACACAGAGAGGAAAGGTACCTTTGTCTTCAGGGATAAGGGTGCATTTGAGCACCTTCAGGGACTCACTAGGATGTGCATCAAAGCACCATCAGAGACAGAGTAGCTGTGCATTCAAGCCATTTCAAATCTCTGACCATATCCTTATGGACCATGGTGGTGCATCTAAGCATCTTGAGGGCTAAAGCGAAGCATCTAGGCGCCTTTACAAAACTGATAGGTCCATAATCATGTGCAATGACATTGAGCTGAATCAAAACATATGGACAAGGGTAAGTCCACACTTCAGAGCTCCGTTGTGCTAGAGCTAAGTTTCTGCTCCAAACACAAAAGTACAAACAGAAATAGGCATCAAAACAGATGGAGGGAAAAGAAGGTGAATAGAAGCACTAACATAGTGAGATTAACAAGGGCCACATAAATATGCAGGAATGTTTCTATGCACTTACAGTCATTTAAATAATTAAAGTTTATTATTAAACGTCTGCTTTAATTATTATTATGTTACAAATATAATTATAAGATGTTCATCAGCCTTATCCCAATTATTTTCGGGGAGTAAAATGGAAGTACGTACGAGTCCACGCTTACATCCCCCCTGCACCCGAAGAAAAAGTAACATAATAGGGAGCCACGGCCAATGGCCAATAGGTCAAGGGAGCCGCAGGTCCAAAAAGTTTGGGAACCACTGGCTTATGGCATCCTCTATTTGTGTAGACTGCACATTCAGCCAACATGCACCCATGAATATCCTTTTCCCATCCAACTATATCTATGGACTATAACACGCTGTGTTAACATAAAGTCAGTGTCTGCCCATATTTGGTCTATTTGATTGAAGTCTGTGGCATCCCACATATTGAGCAGACATTACTTGGGGATAGTTCTAAGGCTATCCCACTGACCTCTGCGACCACCCTGTTGAGAGCCCTCCAGAATGACTGGATCAAGACACATTCCCAGAGTATATGATAAAACATGCCTGTCTCCTCACATCCCTGTCTACAGTCTGCAGAGCTACTTCGGCCCATCTTAACCAATGTGGTGCATGAGGTGTATGTGTGCTGCAAAATTTTCAATTGGACCAGCCACAGTTGTGATGGAATGGTCACCTCTCGTGGGAAGGACAGCACCTTGCACCAATACTCCTCATCCAAGCCCCCCACATCATTCTGCGAAAGTGTTTATAGCAGTTGTAACAGGTCTGGTAAACTGTTAATTATTTTCCGTTAAATAAGTGAAATAGCTTTACTTTCCATGGGATCTGCTAGCAGTCTGTCCTTGAGTGGGGTTGCCTCCGGGATCCCAGCCACCTCTCTGATTGCATAGTAAGGCATGTTGTTTTTGCACTGTTACATACATTTAAAAAAATTATAATTTATAATTAATTCACATATACATTTAATTTTTATATTTTAAACTGTATTATTTTATATTTATTTTGTTACATTAATAATTTTGATAAATTATAATGTGTAATTAACTAAACTACATATGAATGGTGTGACATTTAAATACATATTTTTCAAATATTAAATACCAAATACATGAAAGAAATTAAAAATATATGCAAAATAATTGTTAAAAAGTTAAATATTCTAAGATTTTCCTATATAAGATATTTACATTTTATAATGTTTGTGAAAGATAAATATTAATTTTACATTTTAATATTTTAGTTCTTTTTATTTTTTAAATTGAGTGTTTGATTTTGTGCAATTTTTTTAATTTCTTTATTATTCAGTTCATAGCAAATAGCATTTGAAAATCAGACAATTAAATTGTAGGAATATTACACAATTATATGTAATAGCAACAAAACACAAATCACATTAAAGCAAAACAATGGAAAAAAACTGAGATAATTAAAGCAGCTACATTTCAAATCGACATCTCCATATATTGTAACATACGCTTGCAGATTTTAATCCCTAGTTGTTTCTTCCGCAAAGATGTTATGCAATACAAGCTTAATTCAAGACTAAACACATTATGAAACTTGGCACGCCACATTTCATATGATGGTGCCTCTGACTGCAATCACATAGAAGCGACACATAATCGGGCACCAGCCATAGCTATTAATATAAAATATCGAAAAGTATAGCAAATCTGCGTGGGTTCAATATCCTCACCCACACCTACTAACATATTCTCTGTAGAAATACGGACATCGACCCCCGTAGCTTGCGATAGAAATTCTGAGATGCCAGATAGAAATTGTTTTAAAACTGCACAATCAAAGAATATATTTACAATATCTGCTTTCTCTGCAAATATTGAATTACATGCATTCCTTTGACTTGATCCTCCTCCTGGAAACATGGGAGCCCAACGACGTAGCCCTACAAGGATACACAGCCTGGACATATCCAGCCCGCAAAGAATCACAGTACGGCCGCTGCTCTGGCGGCCTGGCAATTTTCGCGTCATTATCACTTATTGGAGAAATCAAAACAACAAGCATAAACATTACTCCACCAAACGCAATACAGGCAATATCGCTCACAATTGACAATAACCAAGGAAGCCACCAGTTACACGTCATAAACACATATATCCACCCTAGGAATAAGCTGGCCGGGCCAAACGAACTAGTTCAAGAGATAACAAGACTCGTGGAGGACGGGGAAACGGATAACATACTACTGGCCGTCGACTTCAACCTCTATCTATTTGGCGAATCAGCAACCGATGACATGACACAGGAAATGGATACAGTATGGAAAATTCCAACTCAATCAATCCCCTCCCGATACAAACAAACCAACACCGCCTCCCAGCTAGTAAAAGCTCTAGAGCAATTGAACCTGCGCGTTCTCAATGGACGATTCAAAGAGGATATTCCTCCAGCGCCAACATACTACTCGTCAATTGCCTCATCCTACCTTGATTTCATGCTAGTAACTCTCCCGCTGTACGACAAACTACAATCATTCAAGATAGGAGACAGAGTTCAGAGTGACCATTTGCCGCTAGACGCGCAACTAGCCCTGACCTGTAAGAATGAAGCAGCAGAAACAAGAAGCATGTGTACAGAATATACCGCTAATTATAAGCGATTGCGATGTAAGACCACAGATATGGAAGCACTAGCAATCAGTGCAAAAACAATAATACAGGAAATATCCAATACAACCAACAACCCTCTCGTTTTTTGGGAAGACTTCACAGCGGCATTAGGAGAAAAACATGCCACAGGGAAGAAAACTCAAAAAGGGAATACCACAAGGTTCAAGCTTGGAAAGTAACAACTGCAGAAACAAAAAATATCAAGCTTGAAATAAAAAAGACCCTCAGACAACTCCATCAAGATCCAGACAACACGGAAATTCAACTGCAGCTTCGCAGGTCAAAAGCATTGCTACAAAAGAAAACCTGGGAAAGGAAAAGGCAATTGAACGAAGAACTTTGGGCAAAAATCTTACATAATTCAAAGCAGAAGAACAGCTCTAGTTTCTGGAAGACCATCCATAGACTCCAACAGCCAGATCACAACGGCATCAACTCTGAAATACTGGAATCCGACTGGGCCAACTACTTAACAACTCACTTTAACACAAGCGACCCTGCAATGAAGAAAGTCAAAGGGGTAGATTCGGAAGAGGGAGCTCTCCACCAAATGGACAAAACTGTCACACTCATCAAAAAAGCAAACCGGGCGCTCACCAAGAAAACAATCGGGTACCACGTTCCAACAGAAGACGAAGCCGGTCCAACGATAGCTGAGCCTAGAATAATTGAGAATGAACCATCAGCTCAGGAAACAGCAGATATTATTCTTAAACAAATCTCCAAGGGAAAACTTTAGGGGGCCCCAGGACCAAATGAAATCCCTCCGATATTATATAAACAGGATCCAGATTTTTGGAGTATTACCTTGACTCCAGTATTCAATGAAGTAAGGGAAACAGGAAGAATGCCAACATCTTGGAGTGGCTCGATAATAAGCCCAATATTTAAAAAAGGCACTAGGATCGACCCAAGCAGCTACCGTCTGATGGCCCTGATAGACGTAGAGGCAAAGTACTACGCAGGCCTCATCCTGAAGGATCTAATAACATGGGCAACAAAAAAGAACATCATTCCAGCTATACAGACGGGCTTCCGGAGGGGCCAGGGTACCCTAACTAACATCATGGAGTTAACCCTACTGTTCGATGCAGTAAAAACGGCAAAAAGCTCCCTGTACGTGTGCTTCATTGATTACAGCGCTGCATTCGACCATGTAGATCGGCACAAACTATGGCGGAAGCTGAGCTCATGGGGAATCCCTGGTCCCCTCCTACAGCAGCTGGTAATGCTACACACCGACACTTGGGCCCAAATAAAACTAGGATCTGGCACACATCTATCAAGAAAAATAAAAACAAGCAAAGGACTAAAACAGGGCTGCGTCCTAGCCCCAATCTTGTTCAATCTCTTCTTCGCGGATCTTCCCGAAGAGTTAAAGACAGTAACATCACACGCACCTCGGTTAGGAAATATTACGCTCTCAAATCTGCTTTACGCAGACGATTTGGTCCTCATTAGCCGGTCTCCTATCGGGCTCCAAAACCTTCTGGATAGAACTAACGCATTTTTGAAAGCAAATTCTCTAACAATCAATCTGAACAAAACCAAAGTCATGCCAATGAACCATAACAAAAAACGGAAACCCGCATGGTTCCTGGAGAATCAAAGATTAGAACTGGTGACCTCATATAAATACCTAGGAGTCCTAATAGATGGTAATGGCTCCTTTAAGCAACAACTAGAGGCCATTCGCCGGAAGGGTATGACTTTCGAAATATCAACAAGGCCCCTGCAGAAAGCTCTCCCTGACAGGACATTAGCCCCTCTCTTACAGGTAATAAAAGCTCGCCTGCAGCCCATGCTCTCCTACGGCAGCGAATCAATGCGAGGTAGAGATGCAAGCACTCTAGATAATACAATCAGTCGTGCAATACAGGGCAATATTCCATCTTCCTAAAAACTCTTCACCCGCACAAATTTGTCTTGAATTCGGACTGCTGAAACAATCAGTGGAGAGGAAAGGTCAATATATAAAAAGCTGGCGTAAAATTAAAGAGGCCGAGCAAGGATCCTTAAATGCCAACCTATGGATTGAACTTACCGCCAAAGAAACTTCTCCAGCAAGGGCCTACCTAACCAACTCATTGGAGAGCCTAGTCCTAAAAACGCTCTGGGAAACAAGAATGGATTTTGGGACCTTTAAAAAAGCTGTGTCAAAAGTCCCCAAATTGGTCTCCTCACTTGAGGACAGAGCCACCCTATCCAAGAGAGCGCACGGATGGGTTATGCTCGAAGGGTACAGAACCACAAAGCCACAGGAGTATCTATCAACGGGCCTCACACAAAAACAAAAAATAAGTTCCTAAACATGCGCTTAGGCAACATACCCATAGCACGTCATCTGGTACCTTGGAAAAGGCCTAATCCATCAAACGCATGTCGCCTTTGCCACTCAGCGAAGGAGGACCTTATACACATCATTTGTATCTGCGAAACTCTCGTGGACACAAGGCGTTCCATGCTTCACCCCATATGGAACTAGAAGGGCGTAAAAACCTGCAGGTAGGCAGTGATGCTCTGTTTCAACCCTAAAGAGACCCAGTTGGACTGTAGAACAGTCAAATTCTTTGACATAGTGGCCAAAAAACTAAATAAAACAACACTTGGGTGGAATAACCCAATCGCAACAGGAGAATAGTTGACTCCACTAATGGCCTTAAAAAACCACAAGGCCACATCTACCAAAACCACGCCAATCACAATAAAAGATGAAATCACTCATAAGACCAAACGAAAAGACAGTTGGGTGCAAAAATTAATCATTTCAAGAGAATAACGACTTCTCCAACGGCATTACAAATCTTAAGAACTACAAGTATTAAGGTCACGGCCAACAGGAAAAAGACTTACTAATCTACTACAGACTCTTAGTGATTTCATTCATGTGCAATACTTTTTAAAAGTTTTTATTCTTTTTAAGCAGTCAATGACTTTTTATCTATTGCTTAACAATGTGAGTTTTTATTAACTGTGCAATAAAATAAATTCAAATTCAAATGCTTTCACTGCATTTCATCTAAAACATATCCCGTCGTGTACCCCCCACTTTATCATCTTGACCGGTGTATGGTATAAATTAAACAGAGTTTCATAGTATTGGGTGCGTAGATTTGCCATCAGTATAACTTTACTAGCCATATATATTGATGATTGCACATATGAGCCATTATTACCAAATCTATCCCTCCACTTTGCCTCATGCATCTCAATGTCATCCCGCTGTGATGCCTGTAATATTTCATACAGTGGCCCAATCTTAGCTCTTTTAGACAATGCCTCTAATAAATCATTGTTTGTTATAGACGTATATCTGCAATGTTTATTAATAAAATCATGATTTTGCAAATATTTGAAAAAATCATACTTAGAAATGTTGTATCGTTCCACTAAATCTGAAAACTGAATATTTATCCCAGCCCTATAAATATTCCCTAGACGTCGTATCCCCTTGCCCTTCCAAGTAGCCATCTTTGTGTCCCAAAACACCAGCAGAAATATTTCCATGGAGTTAAAAGGCATATAGTGGCCAATCCAATTTATGGATACAATTTTGCATATCAACTTCAACGCCTTATATACAGCAGAGGTTATTTTAAATCGAGTTCTTTTGAAATAGCTTGGTTCGTAAATCTTAAGCAAGGTCTCGCTCGCCTGAGTCCCCAACAACATCTAATATATGTTTGGAGCTTCAAATGGCCTTACTTCATCCCCAACCACCAGATACTGCATATTCTGCAAAAGGCAAACTAGAAAATAAAAAGCAAAGTTCGGCAACCCCCATCCACCACGTGCCAATGGAAGCATCATATATTTTGAAGCACGCCGATTTTTCATCCCCATATAAACCTGTCTGCAATAGAGAAGTGCGGCTCAATGGTTAGAGCGGCAGACCCTGATGCAGAGATCTAGCCCGGGACCAGGGTTCAATTCCCTGCCTCGGCGGGTCTTGGGCTCAAAATTCCACGGACCTGATAATTCTCGCCTGAGTGCCTATTCTAATCATAGAGTCCTACTCTGCAACTCTGGGCAATAGCTTGCTTAATCTCCACAATGGCCCACACAACGCTAAGGATGCCTGGCCTTCACCCTGGGGGTGCCCAGGAGTGGACGCCTCACATGGAAAGCCAGGACAGGTTCCTCAGCGGTATTCGTACAAGTGCCTTGAGACCCTTGCGGGTGAGTAGTGCGCTAAACAAGTATCAATTCACATTCACATACAAGCTGCGTTAATTGTACTTGTGTCAACTCTAGCGGTACCGTCCTAAAATAGTACTTTACCCGGGGGAGAATACACATTTTTAAAACATTGCATCGTCCTACCGTTGATAAATGAAGACATTCTACGTTTTCCAACTGACTTTTCACTGAAGCCAATATGTCTGCCCAATTCACTTCGACTATCTCCTGAAGTGACATCCTGATCATTATTCCCAAATATCTTGCTTCTGGTGTGACACAGACTTTGCCAGGACAAAGTCCCTCGGTACAAACAACCTGGGTTTTAGAGACATTTAACTTGTAACCAGCAACTTACCTATACTGCTGAGTCTGATTCCCTATTTCCCTTAGTGTTTGCTCTGGGTCAAATGTTACTACCGCTATATCATCCGCATAAGCAAGAACACATTCTTAATGTTGCCCCACTGCCATCAACTGTATACCATTGGTGGTCTCCAATATTTGCAACAGCCGGTTGATATAAATAGCAAAGAGTAAAGGCGAGCATGGGCATCCCTGCCAGGTGCCCCTAGTTATGTATACAAAAGATGACTCCTTCCCCATTATACAAATTTTAGCTCGCAGGCATTTGAACATAGTCTGTAGCGCTAGCAAAAATTGGCGACCAAACCCCAACTTTCGCATTACAGCCCACCAAAACGACCACAATACACGGTCAAATGCTTTTTCAGCATCTAAAAAATTATACCTATGTGTTTTTGACATGTAGTAGCTTAGTCTAGCAGCGCAATTACCCTGTGTATATGATTTACTGTGCTCTTGCCGGGGAAGAAGCCATGTTGATGCTGAGATACCAATTGTGATATAACTTGTGCTAACCGAGTTGCAAGGATATTCGAATACACCTAGCTATCAGTATATATTAAAGATATCGGTCTATACGACCCCGGGAGCCTAGGAGTCTTGTCCTTCTTTTTAAAAATCACTATATTGGCATCGTCCCAAGAAGGTGTGGGGTTCCCATACTGTGCTTCTAAAAACATGGCCAGCATATCATCCTTAATAATTGAAAAGATTATCCGATAGACCTCCAGGGAAGTTTATCCGGCCCTGCCGCTTTCCCTAACGCTAGTCCATCTAATGCTGTCTGAAGTTCTAGCATAGTAATAGGAGCCTCTAGCTCTACCCATTCGCCTAACCCTATCTCAGTTAAATCGAAATTGAGGAGGTACTGGTCTATAGTACCCTGTTCCACAAGATCTTGAGTATATAATTCTATATAATACCAGTGAAGTACCTCCATTACGCCTTCCATAGTCTCAGCTGTGCCCCCTTTACCATCCTCCAACATTTCTATTCGCTGGGATGCTTGTCTACCCCGCAGTCTTTGAGCTAAATATCTGCCAGTTGCCTCCACATATTCATATCTTTCTGCCTTAGGTATTTTAAACTGAGCAGCTATTTCTTGACTCCATACCCCATTGATCCTAGCCTTACAACAGGCCGTCTTAGCTTGCACTTCTTTACTATCCACATTCGCTCTAACCACTTGTATAAGTTCACATTCAGCCTTCTTTAGCTCCTCAAGTTAACGCAGCATTTGTTCTTTCTGTTGTTTCTGCTTAGCCCAACAATAACTAAATTTTTCACCCCTTAGCCCGCTTTCAAAGAATCCCAGATCATTGGTTGGGTAGCTGATCCTCTGTTAATCTCCAGAAACAATGTAACCCAGGTTTGAATATGATGAATATATTCCTCATCGCTTAGAAGTTTTTTATTAAGTGTAAAGGATCGCTGCTCCCTTGACAAGCTAAAGCTGACAAGATCCATAACCACAGGTCCATGATCCAATGAATTGTGGCGCCACACCTGTATCTTAGCACCCACAGTTAACAAAGAGGTAATAAAATATAGTCCTGCCGAACAAACTTTTTGTGTGGGGACGAAAAAAATGTATACCCAGGATCACCATCTCCATGATTCACTGCCGTCCACCCATCAACTAATCCATGATTCTGTTGCAAACGTAAAGATTGCTATCTCAAGCTTCTATCTCCTTCTTCTCTTGGTATCTCACATGTCACATACTATTCAAGGAAAGACAATACTGATTAATCAGAATCATTTCCAAATTTTGGTTCATCCTTGATCCATATTAGCATATGTATATGAGGTGCACCTCTTGCTTGATACTCCTTTCTCCAAAAGAAATAGGTAACCTCTCCAAGAGGTGTATTCTTTTTGTTGTAGATAACAGATATCATAGGTTGAAACCTATCATTACAATATCTGCGCACATTTACAGGATCCATTGAACACAGTTCACCACAAGTCTTTATTTCAACATTTTTCATATTGGAATTTGCTTCTCTTAGAAAGTCAAGCAAATCTTCCCATGCATACTCTGCACAGATAAGTCTGACAAACCATGTTCTTGTACCTACGTTCCGTAACATACACTTGAGTTCTTCATGACGACAAAACCAATACTCATTTGTTCCATGTTGACATGCCATCAAATTGATTAAGTGTCCTTCTAAATTTTCATCTCTTCCTTGAACTTTCACCAAAAATTCTTTCGCAGAAAGAACTTATTGATGAACTTTACTTTTAAGAATGTGGTTCACTGAAAACAACAGAGAAGACACATCACTTTCAAACAAAAGGTGAAATATGTATAAAATGCACTGTCCAAATTTAGGATCTTCAGAATATAATCTGAAATTTCAAGTGATCAAATTGAGAAAGTGGACAAGTCAAGGACTGAAGATATTTATGAACATTACACAATATATCTTTTGTATTCAAAAGAAGTAATAGGAAGCATCATTGAGTTAGTTGAAATGAAAAAAGCACAGGGAACTCCAATGAGTGTATGGGAGAAAACCTTGAAGGTCATTATTTTCCACAGCTGTTTCCTACAGGAGAAGGTGGACGGTATAATGATCAACCTGTACAATTGCAGCTTCAGAATATCGGTCAACAAGATTAATCTTCTAAACGTATTACCTGTTCACCCACATTTACAGTTTTGTAACAAATATTGTTCCCTATAAGATATAAGGTAGCCTTTTCAACTTTATTAACACCCACACATTCTTGCCATATTTTCAGACTTTTTGTTACTACACCATTTCCTAGAATGACTACTACCTAATGATCCTCTTTCACTCCAGCAATAGTTTCAATATTTCTCCTAAATTCCAAAGGAAACTACACCACTCTTCCTTCAAACCTCTTTGCTAGTCTGTTTGTGGCAGTTTAACTGTTTTAGGCTCCATCGAATTATAGTTCGAAAAGAATGAACTCATTGAATTAGAACAGACTCATATGTATTCAATTCTGCCAGTTCCTCCGGAATAGCTACTAATTCTAAGTTATTATATACTGCTCTAAAAGGCATTGAGGGGCATATTATCAAGGGGGTTTATCTCCGCTTTTTTGGCTTTAAAAGCCAAGAAAGCGGAGATAAAATTATGTCCCTATTACCTAGCTGTCGCTAACACCAGTTAGCGACAGCTAGTAGGAGATAGCGACCATCTTGGGCCCCACTTTGCATGTTAGTGATATTTATCACTAATGACATGCAAAGTGGGCGTGCCAAGATGTTAGCGACTGGAAACAGTCGCTAACATCGCTATCTCCTATTACCAACTTTTGGAGATATTCGCGCTGAGCGCGAATATCTCCAAAAGCTAACACCTGCCCTGAGCAGTTCTTAGCCAAGTTATCCAATGGGAGGTGGATAACATGGCTAAGAGCATTAGCTCGGTAATGCATGAATATCGCTGACTTTTCAGCGATATTCATGCATTGTGGCCGATTTTTATCGCATTTGCGATAAACCTTGTTAATACCAAGGTTTATCTGCGATAAAAATTGCCACAGCTCAGCAGTAATTTTTTGTTCCTAACCAAGCAATAGCGATAATTATCGCTATTGCTTGGTAATATGCCCCTTTGTTCTCCTCTAATTGATCACTACCTAACTCAAATTGACCTTCCACCAACAAGTGAATTGCAAAATCTACCCACTTACCATTGTTCTCCTTTTCACTTTTCAGATACAAATCAACATTCCTACTTTGACTTTTATAATCAGTACTTTGACAACAAACACCACCATAGTTTTGTATTTCAGACCACACTACATTAAACTTTCCAATTTCTTACTTCAAACTGATCAGTGCTAATCACTTTCACATCTCCTCCAACATCTGTAATTGTCAAACTTTCACTTTCTATGAACTGCTCCTGTGAACAAAAATAACGTATTTCAATATCATCACAAATTTTTTGAACAACTAATAAAGAAGTATATAAAAGACTTGTGCTCAGTTCACTTAAAAATAATGCAGGACTTTTTACATAGTACACTTTCCTCACAAACTTCCGCATTTCTGAATGACCTACTGCTAACATCCTCAACTGATAGAAAACACTTTTACAAACTTTTCTTCAAAGACAAGACAGAGAAAGCCCATACTTCTCAGTATATTTTCTTACATGACATGGATCTAGTCCTTGTAACAACTTAACGTTCTGTTTAATACTTTCTCTTCAAAATCCCAATGAATAACTTCTGTTTTAAATTGAAAGCACTATCCACTATACTTTCAATACGCTGCTTCTCTTTGAATTCAAAAACTTTCATTTTATATTTGCAGCATGTTTTCATTGAATTCTGAATAACTCTAGATCAAAAAAGTCTCTGACGAATTTCATGAAACTGCTTTTGTCTTCGAGTAACAGATACTATTTCTTTATCATGTTTCCTCTTCCTGGTATTTGAAATTGAACTCTGCTTCACCTTACTTCAAAAATTTTTATTTTTCCTCCTGTTTGACCCTTTTTTCATTAAATGTTGGTAATATTTTTTTTCACAAACTATCTTGTACTTATAGTAGACCAAAATGTTTCTGTACTACTCACATTTTTTTCTAATTCAATATTTTGCCTTTTGCTGAAATATATATTTGTCTCCACTTTTCTTTTTTTTCACTTCTTCTTGGCATTTCCACATTTTAATCCAAACAAAATAATTTTCTGAAAAACAGAAAATAGTCTCAATTATTTTTCACATTTGTTCACTATGTTAAAATAATAACTTACAATTACAAAACTTCCACTAACGACTTCCACACCCAATGCTGTAACATGATTGAGCACGACAGAGCAGCACTAGGATGACAAGTAGTGCCATAGAACATACAACCAGTATTTATTTAATTATTTACGTACACGTTTACAATTTATATGCAACTGCATTACCTCGTAATTTTCACCTCTCCGCCTCACAACACACCACCACTCTCTTTGCAACCCATCGCAGACATCCTTATAGGTAGTATTTTTTTAAATTTTAATCTATGTACTTAAGATGATATTATCAACCAAACAGCACACACAAAAGTTACCATTATTAGTCTACAATTTTATCTACAACTTCTCTTTAAGTGGGGGGGGTGTCTGTGGGGGTCTGAGCACCAGCACTTCATTTTTGGGGCATCAAAACATGTCTTTATGGGGGTCTATTTTCAAGCCTCGCAAACCTTATCTTTTTTTTTCTTCTTTATTGCACTGCAGTGAGATTGTGAAGGCATGCACATTACTCACTACTTAGAAGTGCAGACATCATGCCATGTGACTCTCACTGTAGGAGAAGGGAAATCCTTTAAAAATACAAATTTTCTTTCAGATTTTCCCTTCTTTTTTGCAAAGCAGGAGCAACATCATTGTGGGGTAATTAACAAACAGACCACTGGGCACGTATCGCCCATTACCCGGGACTCTCTTACACAGCTTCCCCGGTGCAAACACACAGCTGCACCCGAGAACTTCACAGGTCTTCAAAAGAAAATTTTTGGGTGAAGAGGAATCTGTTCTTTTTCACCCATTTTTACAGGCCCTACAGCCTATTGCTGAAAGAATTAGGCTCCCCCGAAGTTTTGCTCTGGTTGCGCCTCTGGAAACGACCACAAGCAGGCAACTCCAGCACGAAACTGCTCTGACCTTACACACTCTTTTATTTCAGTTCTACAAAAACACACGATGGGCCTGCCTCACTTAGGGGCCTATTAGGATGTCGTGCGGATTGCCCCTGCCAGGCTGGCGGTAGCCACCGCCGGCCTTGCGGGGGCAATCCGCCCGACATCCACTCCCAAGTGCCCCCCCGCCATATTAGTATGGCGGGGGGACTGCGGCGGATGGAAAGACCGTCCTGCGCTTTTCCGCCCTGGTCGCCTTGAGGCCGGGGCGGGAAAGGATTAATATGGTGGCGGTGTCTAATAGTCACCGCCAGCCATATTATGATGGGCCTGGGCAGGTGCCTTTCGGAAAGGCATGCGGTCTTCACTGTGGGGGCCCCGTGCGGGCCCCCAGAGTGAAGCAGCGGTGGGGGGGTACACATGGGGGGTACCTGTGTTACCCCCCAGCATTTGCATAAGCAAAGTGGCAGGCACCGTGCGGTGCCTGCCACTTTGTTCATGCAAATGCACGCATTCATTTTTAACATTGTGGCGGGCGGTGCGGTGACCACTGTCCGCCGCAATGTTAAAAATGGGGGATGCACACATCGGGACCCCCGCCTTTAAGGCGGGCGGACCCGTTTTTCGCAAGGGTGGCGGGCGGGCAAAGCCTGCCCACCATCCTAATGGGAGCCTATGTTCTTCTTAATATGAACATAAAAGCTTTCCAGTTACTTTTTTTTTCCTATACTGTGCTTCACATGGAAATATAGAACTTAAGGTTCTCACCACCCCAAATTAGCTCTCTGGTATACTTTCTCAA
The DNA here is from genome assembly GCF_964263255.1 of Lissotriton vulgaris. NCBI lineage: Eukaryota > Metazoa > Chordata > Amphibia > Caudata > Salamandridae > Lissotriton > Lissotriton vulgaris. The sequence continues at coordinate 40,858 of NW_028242902.1, forward strand.
ATGTAAGAAGTACACATACTCAGTATCTGTCAGTCACGGACACTTTAAAACAGTGTACCTTGTGCAACTCAACAAAACATTATGTTTCTAAATGAACGTCTTACACTTAAAAGCTCCTTTACATTTCTTTCGCTAGATGTACCTTTCTTTAAAACACCACCAGATAAGGCTGATGAAGTATGCTCCACAAAGAGCAACTCAAAGCTTTGTTATACTTTATTAAAAAATCTGCCTGTCAATTCTTTTCCCAAGCCTTTTCGAACCCTTAAGAGGATGGATGGATGAGTATAATACGTCGTATTTAGGATCGAGGCGGACGATGCACGGAAATGAGAACCTATAGTTGAATAAAGGGCGAGTGGATGCATGGCTAGATGCATCAATGCATAGATACATAGATGGATGTATCAATGTATGGATGGAAGGATAAATGTATACAGGGACCAGTACTTACGATAGACGGGTGGGCTTAGGATTAGTTGTGGGACAGATGTAGCTATGGATATATAGGCGTATGACTGCATGAATGGCACAGTGCTTACAATAGGCGAGTGGGCTCATAGATGCTTAAGATAAGTGCAGGAACAGATATATGTGTGTATATGTCCTCTGTGCCCCCCTCTCCCTCCTCTTCTTTCTCCCTCTTTCTCTCCCTTTTCCCACTGAACTTAGGAGATAGGATATTTTAGCGCTGGGATACCTCCGGGTGACTACGCGCTCTACAAAATAAAATAATAATAATAATATAAGTAGGAATGTATGCATTTATCAAAAGATGGTTGGATGGCGCAGTGCTTAGGATAGATGGATGCTGGGCTTTAAACGGGCCGGGTCTGAGGACTGGCACTTATTTTCAGGGAGCCTCAAATCGGGGTTGTATCTGGCTCTATTTTCAGCCCTCGCAAACATAGTAAAAAATGTTTTATTGCACTGCAGTGAGAGCATGCACATCGATGTAAGCATGCTTATTATGGTCACTACTAAGAACTGGAGACATCATAATAGGTTACCCACGTTGTAGAAGGAAGGGAAATCCTTTAAAGAATGTTTTTTTCCCGAACGTAGGATAATTGGAGAGGGTTTTCTAAAGCCCACAATGATACTTATCTTGATTTAGACCATGGCCCAACTTGCATAGCCCACAACTCTTTAAGAGCTTTGACCCCCTGATAGAGCACCCCCACTTTTTTTTCTCCCACTTACACAACTAACTACACCATAGTAACAAAGAAACAGTGTAAGCTTCCATTGAAATCTACAATGGCACCAAGTTTCATAATTTTCTATCAACGTTATCAGCCTTCTACCACAGTATAGACCAGATAGACTACAAAGTGTCTATCTGGCACGTAGATTTCTTATCCACAGAAAAGTTGTGTAATTTGTGTACCTGTCTTCTGGAACACTCATCACCAAAAGGTATTAAAACATCAGAATTTGCCAGAAAAACATATACCATACCATAAAACGATTCATAAATGGGCACACTGCCACTGCACCACCCTCTTCCCCATCCTTCCTTAACTTTACAAAATTAAAGAAAGAGCCTCACCAAACCTAGTAGACACACTATAGCAATACATGAACTTAATTTCAAGAACTGTTTACCAGAACGCTCATGAGCAAAGCGTATTACAACATGCACATTTGAGGGTAAAACATGTACCATATACCATGCCATAGTGCACTTTATAAGTGCTCCCAGTGGTACTACATCACCTATAGCAGCTCCACCTCTGTGCGTTACTATATTCTGTGTTATAATCAGAAACATACCCACCTCCCCGACACCCACCACTGCCCTTCCTTAACCGCACGAAATCAAAAACAGAAACCCCCACCATTCCTAGTAGTGCCATTATACCCATACCCTAATTTTAACAGGGGTGCGCCGGAACACTTATCAACAAAAAGTATTCAAACATGCAAATTGGCGGGTAAAACATAAACCATCCCATAGCGCTGTTTATAAATGGGCTCAGTGAAACAACATTACCTTTAATAACTACACATGCCCACGTTACAAATGTCCGTCTTATAATCAGCAACATACACACCTCTCCCACCCCCACCAATGCCCTTGCTTAACTTTACGAAATCAAACAACAAGCCACAGGACTCCCCTTATCACCACTATAGCCATACATAGATTTAATGTCAACAGGTGTCTACGGGAACACTCATCAGCAAAAGCTATTAAAACCTGCAATTTTGCAACTCAAACATACACCCTACCATAGAACGGTTTATAAATAGTCACAGCACCACTACACTACCTCAACACCCGTCCTTGCTTAACTTTACACAATAAAATAAAGAGCCCCAGCAAACGTAGAAACACCACTATACCCATACAGAGACTTAATTTCAACAAATGTCTCCCGAAAAGCTCATCAGCAAAATGTATTAAAACATGCAAATTTGCAGGTAAAACATTTACCATACCATAGGGAGCTTTATAAGTGCTCTCAGTGGTACTACATCACCTTTAGTAGCTCCACATGTCCACATTACTATTGTGTTTCAAATTTAAGTTACTACTGTAACATAGAAACCTCCCCCACACCCACCCCGCCCTAGGTTAACCGTACGAAATCAAACAGAAACCCCCACCATTCCTAGTAGCGCCACTATACCCATACACAGGTTTCATTTTAACAGGTGTCAGCCGGTACACTTATCTGGAAAAACTATTCTAACATGCAAATTGGCGGGTACAACATAAACCATCCCCTAGCACGGTTTATAAATAGGCCCAGTCGAACTACACCACCTTTACTAGCTAGACATCTATATGTTACGAAAGTCGTTTAAACACTCTGAAGAGTAGATAGCAGGGCATGGGGAGAGTAAACAAAGTTCGAATTCCCAAACTTTTGATATACAATCTCTTTACCGTATCTATATTAATCCCTTCGATGCTCATGACCGAACAGTTCCATCCTGAGCGTCGGCTGGCCTGTGCTCATGACGGAACCGTTCCGTCATGAGTCCATAAGCCCAATAGAACGTTCAGCACAGCGCACGAATTTGCACCGCGCTAAAGCGGTTAAAGATATTAAATGGAATGTCTCAAAAGGGATAGTGAAGCCCAGGATCAGTAAAACACGGACCACTTCATCACCTACATATATCCACCAGAGCGACAGCCTAACAAATAGATTCACTTAAAATCACATGTAGTTCTCTAATGTCAACAAAGTCATAGAGAAAATATACTGCACATTTTCATTTTTTTTATCTCTCACACATTTATAAAACATCTCTTCTAAAGAAGCACTCCCCAACCACTTCTATTCCATAAGAACAGACAATAATTGATATGTTTACTTTCATATATTTTAGTATATCTACCTTTTCTTTAATCACTAGTAAGAAACTACAAACCTATTAACTTTACCCAAATGCAATCCAGAAACCATGTTCATATTATATCTCAACCTAGGATCACATGATCTCCAAACACTGTAGATGACCTCACAGTACAACAACCTACCTTGACTTACATTCAAATCTACCTCTCAGTGTCACAAATGAAACCACAACCTGCCTACATAACATTTCTGGATTTCATGTTATCGTTTTAACTTCATGACACATACATCTCCTACCACCAGCCTCCAGGCTACTCTACCACAAAAAGTATAATTTGCAAACCTGCAACATTTTTTTCATCTCCCCGAATACATTACACACCCAAATTAACTCTGTACCTCATTTTCATAACCATACAGTCCTATAAAGATGACAAACTACACTTCTTCTCTGTGAAAAATTCCTAAGCATATATAAAGTACTTATTTAACAACAGCTCAAATGTTATGCATACTTTATAACCAATATCAAACACCACACTTTACTAACAGTATATTATTTTGAAATAAAAAATACATCACCTCAAATACTTATTCACTACTCTAGAACACATAACACACCTTGTTCATTTCTAACTAAGCTTTGTAGTTGGTATGCAGATTGCATGGAATTATTTCTTCGTCGCACACATACATATAAAGCACCGCGTTCATCAAGAATGGAACCAACAATGGTACAATTTCTCTGTCACTCCACGCATAAATACATGTAAAGAACAAATCATAATACTTAATTCCTTCAACGACGTTCCAAAACTTATCTCCATTGGTTAATTTTGAATTTTCCAAACAAAAAGCTACTTAATATTTGGCGCCACATACAGGTCACAAGTTCAACTTATTTTCTCACCACACTTTCTGGAACATTCTACAACACCTGCAGGTTAAAAGTTCATCCATTTGTTTTGTAACCTAACGATACACTTTTGCAACATTTTATCAAAAAATTAACAGCACGTGCAGGTTAAAAGTTCACAATAGGGGTCAGTAGTCTATCAGCTTTATCCCCCAACTCCAACAGCACCTCAGCTAACACCCCCTCGCCATCAGACCCATAGGAGTCAGTGCTTTCCACTTTCCAAATACCAAATTCATTTTATACACACAAATTTATCTTTGCACTCCCTATAAAACACCCCCTAAGCACCATACATAAGTTACATAAGTTACAATGTTCGAAGCAAAATTTCCTCCGAGTAGCTATAACTACATGCTGACTCAACTTGGACAGATGTGGCACAGAGCACATGAATTCACAGCATATGACACACAGTTTGGGCTCACGCTTTCATCCTTGAGTCCGGCAGGAGCTCACCTTAGCAGCATGAGACTCTACACACTACCTCACATATTTTCCGTACCCCAGGACTCTCAGACCAGTACGGATCAGTAGTTCATCCTAGTAGTTTTAAACACATGCTGACACTTCTTCCACAGTTGTAGTGCAGCGGCCATGGCACATGAATTCACAGCATAAGACACACAACTTGGGCTCACCATTTAATCCCGAGTCCTGCATCAGCTCAACTTAGCAGCATCACACTCCAGGCAATAACTCACTTAATTTTTGTAGCCTAGCACTTGCAGAGCAGTAGGTATGAGTAGCTTACTTCGCGCCCTCTGTATAGCACACCCTAAACACCCCACAGAGGTTACAGTGCTCCTACACTCCTATTTCCCACTTTTTCCGCCCTTTACCCCCCCTTACTCGCTTCAACGGAATCACAAAATGGCGGCCAACACTTCCACCTACCATGAGACTCTAGACAATACCTCATATATTTTCTGTACCCAGGACTTTCACAACAGTAGGGGTCAGTAGTTTGTCCTAGTAGGTACAAACACATGCTGACAATACTTCCACAAGTATAGCGCAGCGGCCACAACACAAGACTACACAGCATAAGACGCAAAGTTTGTGCTCACGCTTTAATCCCCGAGTCCCTACCACCTCACCTTACCAGCAACAGCCTCTAGGTAATACCTCAGTTAATTTCCATAACCCACCACTTTCAGGCAAATAGGGGTGAATACTTCACTTCGTACCCCCTCTATAGCACACCTTAACATCCCACATAGCTTACAGTGCTCCTGGCCTCCTATTTCCCACTTTTTTCAACCTTTTTTCCCCTTACTCGCTTCAACGGAATCACAAAATGGCAGCCAACACTTCCTAGTTGCAACTGCCAACACTGCTCGCAGCCAATAGGCAGGAAGCTCGTGCTCATAACGCCTCAGCCAATCAGATGGCAGAAGTCCCAAATATCGATAGCTGTAAATTTCAAGATTTCTTAAAAACTACTGACTGGATTTACACCAAATAAACAAAAGCATGCTTTCGAAACCAAGACCCCTCTTCCTGCCACATTTGGGGTACTTCCGTTCAACCGTTCGACCTGTAGCCTTGCTAGAGTTTAATATAGAAATTAAAATTGAAAAGCATGTTTTGGGACCACCCTTTTTTCCCGCCCCTCCCTTAACGAATCACCCACAAACATTCAACATAGGAGTTGATTGCAACAAAGTATTTGTTTTGAAAATTTCGCGAAGATTCGTCACTCTGCACCAAAGTTATTGGGAATAGAATGCCGCCACTTTCCTATGGTAACTAGGTCCTAACTATAACTACCTACTGGCGACCGCCAGTGGGTAAAATATATATATATATATATAATCCGCCTACTTTGCAAATTCCTCTGCCTCTTGTGACAGTGGCCCCAGCGGGCTGGCAAACCCCTAGATATCACTCCAAGTCTTTTTATCCTTGAGAAATGACAGCCAGGGCACAAATTCCATAAAGTGTGATTTTGATTAAAGCAACACAAAATTCTCCCGATGCGTTTGGAAGCAAAGCTTCTTGGTCACGGGTCAGTTTACAATTCCCCAATGACAGATATATGTACCTGTGATCCCCCAACACCAAAGAGGTGGGACTTTGCAGGGCAAACAGTATTTCATCAGCATGGCGGTCATAAAAGGTGGGAGCATACATTAATCAAAGATGTTTGCTTCATTGGTGCCTTTAACTATTCTATTTCTGATACAGTTCTTAATACCATAACTTGTAAATATCTGTATTGTTGACAGAAATTAATATTACATATTGTCCATCGTGTATTGCCAGTGGGCATATTTGCTCACAACCATAAACAATGGTAGTCAAATTCTGCCCTAGTGGGCTACATACAGATATATATAGATGATCTACCACCTTCTTACAGCAGGCGAAAGTTCCATCTCTTCTATTCGGTAGCTCCTACAGATTTAAGATCTCTTGCATACTTCATGCCCTTTGTATCTAACAAAAACATAAAACAATATTAGATCTTCATACTCTTTAAATAACAGAAAAATGGACTTTCTGAGAGACACAGGTCAATGTTAATTCAACTTCCAACTTTAGAATTATAAAGAATCACAGTTTAGTTCACCCTAGATGCACCGATAATTCTTCATCCCTTTTTAAGCCTTTGGGAGACTGGGTACTGTATATAATAATCAGTCTGTATTGTAATTTACGCAATTGTTGTACCCTATACCCTCCTATTTCTGATATTGGGATTCAGTCCAAAATTTCACCAAACTTGTATCTTTATTGTGATGTTTTTTAAAGTGCCTCACCACAGGGCACTGCTTATGTTCATTTGTGATTGCGCACAGATGTTCTAGCACACATATTTTGGCCTTTTGTACTGCCAATGTAGTAAATGGAGCATGGGCATTTAAGAGAGCATACACAGTAATCTGAATTACACAATAAATGTTTGTATATTCTGTAAGCAGGTTTCTCTTTAGATAGTTTCACTACAGTTTGGTTCGTACTGAATTTGCAAGCTTTGCATGTAGTGCAAGTAAAGAACCCTTGAATATTGTCCTGCCTTTGCCTTTCTAGCACAGCACTGCTACACAGTACATCTTTGAGTGACGTACACCTTTTGAAGGTGACCTGGGCATGGTCGCCTAGTGATTTACCTAGTGTTTTATCTGCCTGTAGCATATTCCAGAATTTATTCAGGCTCTTTTTTATGTCCCATGCTTCTGTACCATACTCTGTTATAAACCTTATGTATTGTTCCTATTCTTTTTTATCTCTTCTCTTCAACACTTCTTCTCTTTGTGTATTCCTGACTTTATTACATACCTGTTCTATCACTTTACATGAGTATCCGCTCTCAATAAATCTTTCCTTCATTTCCTTCATTTCTTGTTTAAAATCTTCTTCTGTGATGCAATTACGTCTCTCTCTAAGTAATTCCCCATACAGAATGCTTTCATTGCGTTCCGATGGGCTCCTCTGGTGAATGCCAATTCTACTGCATAGTGGAATTTGTAGTCTTGAAAAGTCCAATATTACGTCTCAGTGGATGTGTGTTGCCAAACTCACAATTCTTTTAATGTTTCAACCCTTCAGTGGGCCTTTCAAGGTTACATGCCAGAAATATTTATTGCTAACCTGCCGTTCCGCATAGATTAGCTCCTCTCAGTCCAGAGCGGACCCACACCTTCATTCTCATGGTGGTGCTGTCTTAAATGGCAGGACCTCCGTAAGTATCATACCATGTGTGTCCATGACACAAGACACACTCCCCTGCAGGTTTAACTTTATTTAGCAGGGGTTCTGGCATTTCCCCTTGGAAGCATTTCTCTTCCAGCCTAATGTGTTGCAAGCCTCCCAGTCCTTGATCAAGGCTTGGTTTGGCTCCAGCACTTTCCTTTCCTGTAACTCTAATCACATGCTAGTTATTACTGCATTCAGATGGGCTCCTCTGGTGCATGTCAATTCTACAGTGTGAAAAAAATACTTTTCAATCAAATATAATAACTGTAGGGAGACAATTGTAAGTATGAAGCACACAAAAATATTTTTTTTAAAAAATTAACAAAATGTCATATTTATTATGTATATATACTCAAGTTAAAAAACACATTAAAAATTCATCACATAAAATGAAAGGAAATACAGCATCTAATCAAATATACACAACGACATCATAAATGCATAAGAACAGTGGCGGACAATAATCGTCCTCTTCTCGACGCGCGTTTCGGCGTTTTCACAAGAACGCCTTCTTCAGGAGCCACATGTACAATCTGAAAGACATATATGTTAAATTAAAATAAATCGTCCTAAGTGACTCAATAAACAACCATTCATTCAGAACACTATTTTCGGTACATGTCACATATCGCATATCTGCAAATTAAAGGCTTCACATACCAGCATGACTCCCTACTTGGGTAGCTTAAAATATAAGACTACACAAGGTACAAACTACAATTTATTAACCATTGAGCAGTGTTTTGGTTATTGGGACTTAAGTGCCCCAAAAGGATTAATGGACCCACCACCCTTAACAGACTAAGAAAAGGGGGGAACAACATTCCTATTAAATATTCTAATAATTACACTGTTTTATAGGATGCAGTGCTATACTCCTTACCAGTTATTTAAGTAAATAGGATCATTAATAGTGATACCTGAAACGTGCAGGGGAAGGATTGTCCTCTATGGAGATAACTGCGATTGCTTGAATTCTTCTGATAGAAGTCTATCGACGACTCAGATTACTAAACATAAATTGAATGGATTAGCCTTAAATTGGTTGCTTTACTTTGATTTATAATAAAGAAAAATTTCGGACTGTGGATACATCAGTTTAACTTTTACCTAATAATCTATATAACGACGGGTACGATTTATTCTCTTGTGGGCACCGTCATATATTGTCCAGGTGACGATGTGTTTTAGGCCCGATAGTTAGAAGTCCATGTCTTTTATTACTGCTTTTCGAGAGAATAGCGCTCGTTATTCCTGATAATACGCTGCACTCTGTGGGTGTTAAACAAGGAGAAGTAAGTTTCAGTAATAATTACTGTGACACGGTTTGGAAGTGTTGGTGAATGTTGCTGTTATTCAAATTCTCCTAATTATTAAACTCAGAATGCAAATTCGCGCAAAAGCTATCAAGGAAGAATAGCCTTATATTCCTAGATCAGGACCGAAACGTATCTCAACATGTCCGTTTTCTTAGATAGTTTTTTAAAAGAAAATTAAAACATATCAAGATTTAATAGCAGACTTACTTGATTATTATGTAGCTGGATAAAGCTGACGTTTTAGTGTGTTGTATTACACATTTCTCTAGTGATCGAAAATAAACAGAGAAAGTAACAGAGTAAGCCAAGGTTGGTATAGCTAACGGTAAACACATATCGAAGGAGAAGGCGTGTGCTTACATATTAAAAAGGTAAGATCCTCCTGGGCCGACTTAGTTAGAATTAATCAATCTCGAGCGGCGCAGGGGTCACGGATGTAACTCTGTAACGTGCAAATAATAAGTATTACACACTTCTCTAGCGATCGAAGATAAACAGGGAAAATGACGGAAGCTGGTTTAACTAACTGTAAACACATATCGATAGAGAAGGCATATGCTTACATGTTAAAAAGGTAGAATCCTCCTAGGCCGACTTCGTTGGAATTAATCAGTTTCGAGCGGCGCTGGGGTCCCGGGTGTATCTCTATAACGTGCAAATAATGGGTATGCCATTATGTAAGCAAACAGTGATCACAGAATTCAATTGTCACGAAATAGCGAAGCAAGGACGGCGGATAGGGGAGAGCGGGGGCTTACCTCTAGCGATTAGAGCATCCGCGGTAACATCAACCTGCGGGCGTCACGACCGATGTGTCAAACGGCGTCCCGCAGCCGTTGGAAATGATAGTCAGGATACAAGGGATACCTCCCTTCTTTTAAAAGGCGGTGCGTCTCAGTGTTAATTGGCGCTTGAGGGTGATCGACAACGGACTAATGGTCAGCCCGGTCACTAGTGAACAGCATAGCAAATGAACTATGTCTTACTCGCCGCCATGTTACGTGGGGGGAAAAAACAAGTATGTTTTTGAGAAATAGGTCTATGAAGTATAACACATTGCGGGCAGCTATATCCCGTGGATATAAAGAGTCTATCTAGCTTTTTATTGAAAACCGTCGCTTCCACTAATTTGCATTTCTTGTAACCAGCCACTTTCACTTCTTTAAATAAGAGATCAACTGTGTCAGCGTGCAACATTGTTACAAGGCGGGAAGTTTTACACGTGCATGGGACTTATAAATCGAGCCAATTCATACTATTTATGAAATGTAGAGCAAATGGGCATGGATAAAAACCCAGAATAATACAGGGACGGACATGTTTTCTGGGAAGCAGATGTAACCTAACGACCCAAATTATGGGAAAGAGATCATTTTGCTGATTCTGGTGAGGTTATATGGGAGCCGGAAACGGGAATAAACCTATATAATATTTTAGGGACAGATAGCATTCTCCCAAGGGATTTCATTATTTAATCCCTTTCTATGTGTGTCCAAAATGAAAATCCAATACACTTCTCGTTTTTTGCGTATGGCACACCCACCCTTGCTGTCTGGAACTTTGATTTTCTCTAGAATGCGCCAGTGTATGTCCTCTGGTTTGTGGTTGAAATCCAAAAAATGTTTAACTAGAGGTGCATTCAATTTCTTGGTCTTGATGGCCGATCTATGTTCGGTTAGACGTGTTTGGATGGCTCTACACGTCTCACCGACATAGCCCATATTACAAGGGCAACTGATAAAGTAAACCACATTGGTGGTTTTACAGTTCCACAGATCAAGAGCCCTAAATGTTGCTCCATTGTGAGCAAAATTCTCGCCACTTAGGATGTTTTTGCAAGACTTGCAGGAGGAACACGGAACCGTTCCTCGTATTGGTAAGTTTGTTAGTAGGGATCTCTGTGAATTCTCACCACTCCTATGTTTAACATCAAATTTCGAATGGACTATTTTGTCCTTCAGGTTCTTATTTCTCCTGTGCGCAAACAAGGGTTTGCTCAGGGTGGAAGAAGAGGAGGGGTTACAATTTAAGATATGCCAATTAGCATTAACAACTTGCCTGATTCTTTCATTCATCGTTGAATGCGTGGTGACACACACGATCCGATCATTGTCTTGTTTATCCTTGGGGGTAAGCAGTGCGTCACGGTCAAAGAATCTTGCTCGCTTGTATTAGTTCCTTATCAGTCTATGCGGGTATCCGCGTTCACAGAATTTCGTGCGCATTATAGCGGCTTGTCTGTCATAATCCTGCAGGTTAGTACAATTCCTGCGAACTCTAAGGAATTGTGAGAACGGGATGCTTTCTCTTTGGCATTTTGGATGAAAACTACTGAAATGTAATAACGTGTTCCGTGCTGTCTTTTTCACAAATAGGTCCACTTCTATTTTATCCACGTTGACTTTAATAAGGAGATCCAAAAATTCAACTTGCTTCTCATCATAATGAGCAGTGAATTTTAAATTTTGGTCTGTCAAATTAATCCATTCCAAGAACTCTGCTAAAGTTTCTTTCCCATTGGTCCAGATAAAAAAGATGTCATCAATGTATCTGGACCAATGGGAAATAGACTCAAAAAATGGCGCCACTTCATTTTCTATAAAGCGTTCTTCAAATCTCGACATGTAAATGTTTGCTATCGATGGGGCAACAGAGGCACCCATACTTACCCCTCGTAGTTGGCGATAAATATTATCGCCAAACTCAAAGAAGTTGTCTGTTAGTACAATAAAGAGACAATCTATCAAGAATTTCTTGGGGCATGCAATATTGTGTTTGTCAATAAACCAGTCCGTCGCCCTAATGGCCTCATCGATGGGGATATTACTGTAAAGGGATTCTATGTCCAGGGTTACAAGGATGTCCCTTCCTGGAACAATCAACAGATTTTCCACAGTATTAATCATGTGGCATGTATCCTTCACATAGGATTTGATATTTGGAACATGGGGTCGTAAGAAATGATCTATAAATTTCGAAAGAGGCTCTGTAGGGGTACCTATGGTAGACACTATAGGTCTGTATGGTGGACTAGTTAAGCTTTTATGGATCTTGGGTAGACCATAAATGCAGGCAGTTTTGAATTTGTGCGTATTTAGAAATTCATGGTCTTTGACATTAATCTCACCAACTGCTAAAGCATCATTGGTCAGAGCCAAGATCTTCTTGATGGTTGTATTAATAGGGTTATTTTTAATTTGTAAATAGGTGGAACTGTCACTGAGCATAGTTTTCATATTATGTTCATAATCGTTGGAATTCAGTACCACAATACCTCCTCCCTTATCGGCACTCTTAATAGTTAATTCTGTGTTCTCTGAGAGATCTTTGAGGGCACGATATTCATTTACTGTTAGGTTATATATTGGTTTTGGAATATACTTTAACGTCTGTTCTAATCTTTTCATTACAACCAGCTCAAAAGCTGCAACTTCTGGTCCCAGCTGATCTAATCCTGGTGTAAATGAGGAGGGGAGGGAGATAGCAGATTGTCTCTGAGTCGCAAGATTATTCACATCATCCTCTTTGTCAGAGAAAAATTTTTTTAGTCTGATTTTTCTGAAAAACGAGACTATATCTCTATATAATTCAAAGGTGTTGACAAAAGAATGGGGGACAAAGGATAGTCCCTTTGATAACAGGGTTTCACTGTAACCATCTAATTGGTTAGAGGACAGGTTGAAAATTGGGATTATATCCCCTGTCCCCAATATTGTCTGTTGCGTGTCTCCCTTATGAACTGTGGTTCCTGCTGTTGATGTTGTTGGTGTTGCATTTGTTGGTGAGTTATTTGTTGCTGGTGTTGATTCGAATGGAAATTCCCTCGGGTCTGTCCTGGATTTTGAAATCTTACCCTGGGGCGGCCTCGGCGAGGCCCCCTGTTCGATAAAAAAGGACGACGCTGCGGTCTGGAGTTAGAATAGGTATTAAAGCCACCATCTGAATCGTAATACGTATTGCTGTTGCCTTCTCCCTCAGAATCTGAGGAGTCAGTGAAATTGTTAATTCTTTGTTGCACATTCCTAGATTCATCAGTGTAATGATTCTGTTGATAAAAGTCTTTATGGAGAAAGGGGTAGGCAACTTCTTCAGAATAAAATCTTTTATCTTTGTTTAATTTATCCGTTTTACGTTTGTTAAGATAGTTACTGAATGATTCAAGATCTTTATTGTATTCCTCTATTCTTTTGATGGCATCGTCAACTCCAGTCATCTGTTTTAATTTTTCCTCTAACTCGTCTATTTCTTTTTTAATCTCTAATGCTAATTCTTTTGATGTTGCTACAATTAAGATCATCAGATCTCGGGAACAACGATTCGCTATTTGGCTCCATTTCTCTAGGAAGGGTCTATGGTGTACAAAGAGGACTGGTATGTTTCGTACACGCAGTCCATTGGGGATAATTCCTGTTTTCAAATATGCTAACATGAATTCCCCATGGGCTTCCATGCGGATAAGTTTCTTTTTGAGATCTGATAGTTTCTTACCTTCGTCTTGGCCTCTACTAGATGTATTGACATTGGTGGTTGGGATTGTAGTACCTACCAAAGTTTCGAATTCTTCATCGGTGAATCCGAACGTTTTCATATTGGCCATGACTATGGGGGTTAGACGGAAAAATGAAGGGAGAGGGAAATTACTAAACACTGCTCAATTCAAATACAGTTCACAACCATGTATGCAATAATGGAGAGTTTGGCCCTGCACAGACAAGCTGTGGGAAAATTGGCGTAAATAACAAGGACCCCCTGCTAAGGTAACAGAATATGTTTGACAGGGAAAAGCAACAGTGTGAAAAAAATACTTTTCAATCAAATATAATAACTGTAGGGAGACAATGGTAAGTATGAAGCACACAAAAATATTTTTTTTAAAAAATTAACAAAATGTCATATTTATTATGTATATATACTCAAGTTAAAAAACACATTAAAAATTCATCACATAAAATGAACGGAAATACAGCATCTAATCAAATATACACAACGACATCATAAATGCATAAGAACAGTGGCGGACAATAATCGTCCTCTTCTCGACGCGCGTTTCGGCGTTTTCACAAGAACGCCTTCTTCAGGAGCCACATGTACAATCTGAAAGACATATATGTTAAATTAAAATAAATCGTCCTAAGTGACTCAATAAACAACCATTCATTCAGAACACTATTTTCGGTACATGTCACATATCGCATATCTGCAAATTAAAGGCTTCACATACCAGCATGACTCCCTACTTGGGTAGCTTAAAATATAAGACTACACAAGGTACAAACTACAATTTATTAACCATTGAGCAGTGTTTTGGTTATTGGGACTTAAGTGCCCCAAAAGGATTAATGGACCCACCACCCTTAACAGACTAAGAAAAGGGGGGAACAACATTCCTATTAAATATTCTAATAATTACACTGTTTTATAGGATGCAGTGCTATACTCCTTACCAGTTATTTAAGTAAATAGGATCATTAATAGTGATACCTGAAACGTGCAGGGGAAGGATTGTCCTCTATGGAGATAACTGCGATTGCTTGAATTCTTCTGATAGAAGTCTATCGACGACTCAGATTACTAAACATAAATTGAATGGATTAGCCTTAAATTGGTTGCTTTACTTTGATTTATAATAAAGAAAAATTTCAGACTGTGGATACATCAGTTTAACTTTTACCTAATAATCTATATAACGACGGGTACGATTTATTCTCTTGTGGGCACCGTCATATATTGTCCAGGTGACGATGTGTTTTAGGCCCGATAGTTAGAAGTCCATGTCTTTTATTACTGCTTTTCGAGAGAATAGCGCTCGTTATTCCTGATAATACGCTGCACTCTGTGGGTGTTAAACAAGGAGAAGTAAGTTTCAGTAATAATTACTGTGACACGGTTTGGAAGTGTTGGTGAATGTTGCTGTTATTCAAATTCTCCTAATTATTAAACTCAGAATGCAAATTCGCGCAAAAGCTATCAAGGAAGAATAGCCTTATATTCCTAGATCAGGACCGAAACGTATCTCAACATGTCCGTTTTCCTAGATAGTTTTTTAAAAGAAAATTAAAACATATCAAGATTCAATAGCAGACTTACTTGATTATTATGTAGCTGGATAAAGCTGACGTTTTAGTGTGTTGTATTACACACTTCTCTAGTGATCGAAAATAAACAGAGAAAGTAACAGAGTAAGCCAAGGTTGGTATAGCTAACGGTAAACACATATCGAAGGAGAAGGCGTGTGCTTACATATTAAAAAGGTAAGATCCTCCTGGGCCGACTTAGTTAGAATTAATCAATCTCGAGCGGCGCAGGGGTCACGGATGTAACTCTGTAACGTGCAAATAATAAGTATTACACACTTCTCTAGCGATCGAAGATAAACAGGGAAAATGACGGAAGCTGGTTTAACTAACTGTAAACACATATCGATAGAGAAGGCATATGCTTACATGTTAAAAAGGTAGAATCCTCCTAGGCCGACTTCGTTGGAATTAATCAGTTTCGAGCGGCGCTGGGGTCCCGGGTGTATCTCTATAACGTGCAAATAATGGGTATGCCATTATGTAAGCAAACAGTGATCACAGAATTCAATTGTCACGAAATAGCGAAGCAAGGACGGCGGATAGGGGAGAGCGGGGGCTTACCTCTAGCGATTAGAGCATCCGCGGTAACATCAACCTGCGGGCGTCACGACCGATGTGTCAAACGGCGTCCCGCAGCCGTTGGAAATGATAGTCAGGATACAAGGGATACCTCCCTTCTTTTAAAAGGCGGTGCGTCTCAGTGTTAATTGGCGCTTGAGGGTGATCGACAACGGACTAATGGTCAGCCCGGTCACTAGTGAACAGCATAGCAAATGAACTATGTCTTACTCGCCGCCATGTTACGTGGGGGGAAAAAACAAGTATGTTTTTGAGAAATAGGTCTATGAAGTATAACACATTGCGGGCAGCTATATCCCGTGGATATAAAGAGTCTATCTAGCTTTTTATTGAAAACCGTCGCTTCCACTAATTTGCATTTCTTGTAACCAGCCGCTTTCACTTCTTTAAATAAGAGATCAACTGTGTCAGCGTGCAACATTGTTACAAGGCGGAAAGTTTTACACGTGCATGGGACTTATAAATCGAGCCAATTCATACTATTTATGAAATGTAGAGCAAATGGGCATGGATAAAAACCCAGAATAATACAGGGACGGACATGTTTTCTGGGAAGCAGATGTAACCTAACGACCCAAATTATGGGAAAGAGATCATTTTGCTGATTCTGGTGAGGTTATATGGGAGCCGGAAACGGGAATAAACCTATATAATATTTTAGGGACAGATAGCATTCTCCCAAGGGATTTCATTATTTAATCCCTTTCTATGTGTGTCCAAAATGAAAATCCAATACACTTCTCGTTTTTTGCGTATGGCACACCCACCCTTGCTGTCTGGAACTTTGATTTTCTCTAGAATGCGCCAGTTTAGGGCTCTTGATCTGTGGAACTGTAAAACCACCAATGTGGTTTACTTTATCAGTTGCCCTTGTAATATGGGCTATGTCGGTGAGACGTGTAGAGCCATCCAAACACGTCTAACCGAACATAGATCGGCCATCAAGACCAAGAAATTGAATGCACCTCTAGTTAAACATTTTTTGGATTTCAACCACAAACCAGAGGACATACACTGGCGCATTCTAGAGAAAATCAAAGTTCCAGACAGCAAGGGTGGGTGTGCCATACGCAAAAAACGAGAAGTGTATTGGATTTTCATTTTGGACACACATAGAAAGGGATTAAATAATGAAATCCCTTGGGAGAATGCTATCTGTCCCTAAAATATTATATAGGTTTATTCCCGTTTCCGGCTCCCATATAACCTCACCAGAATCAGCAAAATGATCTCTTTCCCATAATTTGGGTCGTTAGGTTACATCTGCTTCCCAGAAAACATGTCCGTCCCTGTATTATTCTGGGTTTTTATCCATGCCCATTTGCTCTACATTTCATAAATAGTATGAATTGGCTCGATTTATAAGTCCCATGCACGTGTAAAACTTCCCGCCTTGTAACAATGTTGCACGCTGACACAGTTGATCTCTTATTTAAAGAAGTGAAAGCGGCTGGTTACAAGAAATGCAAATTAGTGGAAGCGACGGTTTTCAATAAAAAGCTAGATAGACTCTTTATATCCACGGGATATAGCTGCCCGCAATGTGTTATACTTCATAGACCTATTTCTCAAAAACATACTTGTTTTTTCCCCCCACGTAACATGGCGGCGAGTAAGACATAGTTCATTTGCTATGCTGTTCACTAGTGACCGGGCTGACCATTAGTCCGTTGTCGATCACCCTCAAGCGCCAATTAACACTGAGACGCACCGCCTTTTAAAAGAAGGGAGGTATCCCTTGTATCCTGACTATCATTTCCAACGGCTGCGGGACGCCGTTTGACACATCGGTCGTGACGCCCGCAGGTTGATGTTACCGCGGATGCTCTAATCGCTAGAGGTAAGCCCCCGCTCTCCCCTATCCGCCGTCCTTGCTTCGCTATTTCGTGACAATTGAATTCTGTGATCACTGTTTGCTTACATAATGGCATACCCATTATTTGCACGTTATAGAGATACACCCGGGACCCCAGCGCCGCTCGAAACTGATTAATTCCAACGAAGTCGGCCTAGGAGGATTCTACCTTTTTAACATGTAAGCATATGCCTTCTCTATCGATATGTGTTTACAGTTAGTTAAACCAGCTTCCGTCATTTTCCCTGTTTATCTTCGATCGCTAGAGAAGTGTGTAATACTTATTATTTGCACGTTACAGAGTTACATCCGTGACCCCTGCGCCGCTCGAGATTGATTAATTCTAACTAAGTCGGCCCAGGAGGATCTTACCTTTTTAATATGTAAGCACACGCCTTCTCCTTCGATATGTGTTTACCGTTAGCTATACCAACCTTGGCTTACTCTGTTACTTTCTCTGTTTATTTTCGATCACTAGAGAAGTGTGTAATACAACACACTAAAACGTCAGCTTTATCCAGCTACATAATAATCAAGTAAGTCTGCTATTGAATCTTGATATGTTTTAATTTTCTTTTAAAAAACTATCTAAGAAAACGGACATGTTGAGATACGTTTCGGTCCTGATCTAGGAATATAAGGCTATTCTTCCTTGATAGCTTTTGCGCGAATTTGCATTCTGAGTTTAATAATTAGGAGAATTTGAATAACAGCAACATTCACCAACACTTCCAAACCGTGTCACAGTAATTATTACTGAAACTTACTTCTCCTTGTTTAACACCCACAGAGTGCAGCGTATTATCAGGAATAACGAGCGCTATTCTCTCGAAAAGCAGTAATAAAAGACATGGACTTCTAACTATCGGGCCTAAAACACATCGTCACCTGGACAATATATGACGGTGCCCACAAGAGAATAAATCGTACCCGTCGTTATATAGATTATTAGGTAAAAGTTAAACTGATGTATCCACAGTCTGAAATTTTTCTTTATTATAAATCAAAGTAAAGCAACCAATTTAAGGCTAATCCATTCAATTTATGTTTAGTAATCTGAGTCGTCGATAGACTTCTATCAGAAGAATTCAAGCAATCGCAGTTATCTCCATAGAGGACAATCCTTCCCCTGCACGTTTCAGGTATCACTATTAATGATCCTATTTACTTAAATAACTGGTAAGGAGTATAGCACTGCATCCTATAAAACAGTGTAATTATTAGAATATTTAATAGGAATGTTGTTCCCCCCTTTTCTTAGTCTGTTAAGGGTGGTGGGTCCATTAATCCTTTTGGGGCACTTAAGTCCCAATAACCAAAACACTGCTCAATGGTTAATAAATTGTAGTTTGTACCTTGTGTAGTCTTATATTTTAAGCTACCCAAGTAGGGAGTCATGCTGGTATGTGAAGCCTTTAATTTGCAGATATGCGATATGTGACATGTACCGAAAATAGTGTTCTGAATGAATGGTTGTTTATTGAGTCACTTAGGACGATTTATTTTAATTTAACATATATGTCTTTCAGATTGTACATGTGGCTCCTGAAGAAGGCGTTCTTGTGAAAACGCCGAAACGCGCGTCGAGAAGAGGACGATTATTGTCCGCCACTGTTCTTATGCATTTATGATGTCGTTGTGTATATTTGATTAGATGCTGTATTTCCTTTCATTTTATGTGATGAATTTTTAATGTGTTTTTTAACTTGAGTATATATACATAATAAATATGACATTTTGTTAATTTTTAAAAAAAATATTTTTGTGTGCTTCATACTTACCATTGTCTCCCTACAGTTATTATATTTGATTGAAAAGTATTTTTTTCACACTGTTGCTTTTCCCTGTCAAACATATTCTGTTACCTTAGCAGGGGGTCCTTGTTATTTACGCCAATTTTCCCACAGCTTGTCTGTGCAGGGCCAAACTCTCCATTATTGCATACATGGTTGTGAACTGTATTTGAATTGAGCAGTGTTTAGTAATTTCCCTCTCCCTTCATTTTTCCGTCTAACCCCCATAGTCATGGCCAATATGAAAACGTTCGGATTCACCGATGAAGAATTCGAAACTTTGGTAGGTACTACAATCCCAACCACCAATGTCAATACATCTAGTAGAGGCCAAGACGAAGGTAAGAAACTATCAGATCTCAAAAAGAAACTTATCCGCATGGAAGCCCATGGGGAATTCATGTTAGCATATTTGAAAACAGGAATTATCCCCAATGGACTGCGTGTACGAAACATACCAGGCCTCTTTGTACACCATAGACCCTTCCTAGAGAAATGGAGCCAAATAGCGAATCGTTGTTCCCGAGATCTGATGATCTTAATTGTAGCAACATCAAAAGAATTAGCATTAGAGATTAAAAAAGAAATAGACCAGTTAGAGGAAAAATTAAAACAGATGACTGGAGTTGACGATGCCATCAAAAGAATAGAGGAATACAATAAAGATCTTGAATCATTCAGTAACTATCTTAACAAACGTAAAACGGATAAATTAAACAAAGATAAAAGATTTTATTCTGAAGAAGTTGCCTACCCCTTTCTCCATAAAGACTTTTATCAACAGAATCATTACACTGATGAATCTAGGAATGTGCAACAAAGAATTAACAATTTCACTGACTCCTCAGATTCTGAGGGAGAAGGCAACAGCAATACGTATTACGATTCAGATGGTGGCTTTAATACCTATTCTAACTCCAGACCGCAGCGTCGTCCTTTTTTATCGAACAGGGGGCCTCGCCGAGGCCGCCCCAGGGTAAGATTTCAAAATCCAGGACAGACCCGAGGGAATTTCCATTCGAATCAACACCAGCAACAAATAACTCACCAACAAATGCAACACCAACAACATCAACAGCAGGAACCACAGTTCATAAGGGAGACACGCAACAGACAATATTGGGGACAGGGGATATAATCCCAATTTTCAACCTGTCCTCTAACCAATTAGATGGTTACAGTGAAACCCTGT